>NC_089760.1:11310000-11395000 GCF_040412425.1 Macrobrachium rosenbergii | reverse complement strand
ACGCGTGTCGTATATCACAGAATACGGCAAAATTACTGAGTGTTGTTCAAATTGTTTTCTACGCATACAAAAAAAAAAAAAAAAAACAATAAATATATTATATGTGTCCCGAATAGCATGGAAACTGGATTTCAAACATAAATATAATAACCTTTCGCATCATCAGAAAACTGCTACATAGTCTAATCACTGTCTTAAGTTACCATTATATGCTTTATTTTCCGCCCTTTGCGATCTCTGATTCGTATGAAAATCATCTGATGAATGGAAGAAAGTATTTATTGCTGTAAAAATCATCAAATGATAGAAAATCATGTTATGGAGGCCAAACATCTATCAACAAAACTCCGGCTTAGTGATTCTATTGTCCTAAAAAGCTTCTACTTCTTGCATTAATTCAGCTTCAACTTTAAGTTTTCATCGTGATTTTTGTTTTTTCTCTCTCGTTAAAGATTAATGTTGGTCGTATTTCCATATTTACATTTTTTAGTATTTATGAGCTTAATAAGTCTTATACTTTTATATCTTTTTCAGACTATAATATAATTTACTCTCATGCCTGTTTTTAATTGCAATCGTAGATAATTATTTCTTCATAAATAATAGAAAATTATTAGTTAGATCATTGACGATGCACCATTTTGAGTTCAATATAGCTGTAATTTGAGAAGATGAAAAAAGTAGAAAAATTAAGTTACATCTCATACTGATCGTCAATTTGAGTTTCTAATTTATAACCAGGTCACTCAGGCTAGAGCAGAACTATACGTGGCCCGCATACGTTTATTGAACACAAGAGTTAAAAGGAAGTTTTTATGAAATTAAAGTCGTTCCTTCCCAAGTCTACATTACAAGTAAATCTGACGGTGTTCTATGAAGTTTAAAAGGCTCATGAAAACTGCGTAACTACTACAAAATCAATGCTGTTAAGAGGGCAAAAGCAAATGTTTTTAATGACAATACATCAGTCCTGAAAACTCGTAAGTCTGGACATTAGGTAAGATACAAGAATATTTATGTGGATTATGTAGGTGTGGAACGTCGTCGTTGGTAGGATTGAAAATGGCGGCCGTCCTGTGATGAAACGGTTCAATCCGTTATGGTTCAGAGAGCTCCGGAGATTTTCGTACATATCAGGGATACAGGTCATACCATAAATTTGAATGAGGCCGAGTTGTTTTTCAAAAGTAACTGCTTTCGGAAGGAGGACTCTGGACACCGCCATCGTCAGTAAAACTGAGAGTATGAATCTGTCAGAAAGATACTGGACATCGGATTTCACAGCCGAGTTTATTTTAAGACCTGTTCTGACGTGAGTGAACTAGCATATATGTCTACCAGAATTGGTGCAGGTGGGCTCTAACGTGGTCTAAAAATAACGGATTGACCCATTTCATCACAGGACAACCGCCATTTCCATTCTCACCTGTGGTGTTCCTCCACACTCGCATATTCCACGTAAAAAATCTGGTCACTTACCAACTTTCCACTTTCACCACTTGTCAGGGTTGAAGTTATGTCCATCGAAATACATGATTCTGTCCTGCTAATACCAGTCTGTGAGCCTGTTATGAGCTTTATATACTGTATATATTATATATATATATATATATATATATATATATATATATATATGTATAAATATATATATATATATATATATATATATATATATATATATATATATATATATATATATATATATATGTATACAGGAACAGGAAATACTCCATGTGTGCTTGTATGTAATTTTGTAAATAATAAAACTGTATTTTTGTACAGATTTCTGTAAAAACACAACCAACCTAGATATATAAATATAAGGAACCATTCAAAACAATGTAAAACCTACATTGAGAACAAAGATTTTAGCGTCATCGGTATGCCAATCAAGACTTAACAATAGAGTCGTTATTTATCAAACAACTTGTACCATCATTAAATATATACATCCGCTGGTCAACTGTATTTATATCCATTTATATAGGTTGGTTGTGTTTTTATTCTTATTTATTTAATTTTTTACTGTAACATTTTAAACGTATAAGACTGTACAACTGTTTTTATGTTTTTATCTTTTCTTGTGCACAGCCCTGAAGATGTACAAAATTCAGTACAAAATTACGAAACGTTGGTTTTAAAATAAATAAGACAAGCCTAGTGATATGTGGTTTTCGTCCGTCTTCCTCTGGATATATATATATATATATATATATATACATATACACACACACATATATACTGCATATATATATATATATATATATATATATATATATATATATATATATATATATATATATATATATATATATATATATATATATATATATATATATATATAAATCCCATATAAACAATTTATTATTTACACACACACAAACACACACACACACACACACACACACACACACACACACACATATATATATATATATATATATGTGTGTGTGTGTGTGTGTGTGTGTGTGTGTGTGTGTGTGCGCGCGCGTGTGTGTTGTCTACTTGTGCCCGCACATCTATACAAATAAAAAGCTGTCCTAGTTTTTAAAGCTGATTACTGAATTTTTCTGTCATAATTTCACCTTAATTACAGATCATGCTTAACCATCGTGAGCAGATGAATTATTTCATATATAATAAACAGAAAAATATCTATCAAATTTTGCACAGCCACGTTTTAAAATAAGGGAAATCTTTATCATCACCGTAGCCTGAACTATACGCTTGTTTATTAGTAAGACGTGGTTAAACAGTGAGTATTTACGCACCCAACCCTGATACTATCTCATTTCTTATTATTAACAAAGGGTAGTTTCTGGTTTAGTAAATTTCCTTTGTCTCTTCCCCTTTCGTTTTGCTATTATGTGCACATATAGAGAGAAACATCCAAAGCACGGACACATACACATACAGAATATACAGTATATATATATATATATATATATATATATATATATATATATATATATATATATACATATATATAAATATATATATATATATATATATATATATATATACATATATATATATATATATATATATATATATATATATATATATATATATATATATATATATATATATATATATATATATATATATATATAGATAGAGAGAGAGAGAGAGAGAGAGAGAGAGAGAGAGAGAGAGACGCGCACGCATACAGATATTAAGCTTCATATATCGTATAATATAGAATTCACTGTACTCTAGGAATAACTTTCAGGCACATGTACAGCAGTGTCGGTATCACCTTTTATCTCTCTTGATAGCCGGATTGTATAAGCCAGTCTATTGTTCCTAAACTAGGCCATGGTTTGAATTCTGGCCGACGAAGAAACGCATATCAATTCTAATCATCCTTCGCTGTTGGTTATTCCTCAGCGCTCGTGCATTCGAATCTTACCTTGGAAGAAGACTCCTTCATTTGTTTCTCACCAGGAATTGCGCTTACAGTTATATGTGTAGTAGAAAAATGTGAGACAATCGAGAAGTTGCTAAGTTTCTGTAGTTATTAATACTATGAATATACCTGGTGACAGTGATGATTACATTTTGCACACACACACACACACTAAAGATCAGGCGCTCTGAATTGACCTAAAATAAAAACTGGATGTAAACCTATGATTTTTTTTACATCGAAAACAAATTACCCTTTTGTGGAGGACCGTTCTATATTACATGAATTATATTTTTTTTCTCCTTGAAAAACTGAACGTAAGAAATATTGGTAAAAGACAAACCTTACGAATGATACGATGTAATATATTGATATACAATATTCGTGCAATAAGGACACTATATATCACGTCAGTATATATTCTTGCATTTTATCCCAAGTTATACTAATCTCCAACTTGAATCTTTCTTCTCATAGAACTTCATTCTCATTACTTGTCTTGTCTAATTACAGTCAGTTTCAGACTTTTGGCTTTAATGAAAGTGGCTGTTTGTTACTAAATGAGGATCCTTTCTTTGGCCTTCCTCAACCAGATTCTTGTAAAAAAGATTGAATTTTAACTCATTACAACGCCTAAGAGAGAGAGAGAGAGAGAGAGAGAGAATGTTTGCTTAAATTTCTGACGTATAGAGAAAGATTTCCCCCAAAGATAATCGTCGAAGACTTTTGGCGTTGTGACCTCAGGTATTCTTGATCTTAAAAAAAAAAAAAATTTCGGTACAGTAAATATTGAATCTAAATTCTGTAATTCAAAAGAATATCACTTAGCACTAAATAATTTTATTCACTTTCTGCCGAAAAGAATAACATTTATAAGATGTCTTTTCTATATACTTTGTTTTGTATCAGTTTACCTGTAAGATAATTTTTAACACTACTGAAGTAACACACCATATCAATATTTTAATATGTAAAATAATTCTTCGCATCTCTCTCTCTCTCTCTCTCTCTCTCTCTCTCTCTCTCTCTCTCTCTCTCTCTCTCTCTCTCTCTCGTTGTTACTTTTCTTGTATCGAAATCCAGACTTTTTAGTGATTTCTGCTTGGTTGGCAGACCAACTTTTTTTTTTTTTTTTTTTTTTACATATTTAGATGAATAATGTTCACATACTAATTTCACCGGTGTCATATGCACCTACAGCATTTTATCAATTTAGGTTTTTTGCTTACGTAAACTAATAGTGTAAAGCAACAGTTTTTAAAAATATTTAACCATTCGTCTGTTATTGTTTGAATAATTCTTTCTTTGCCTTTCCTGATTGGGGGTATTTCGTTATTCGACCTTTCATCCGGTTATATTGCAAATAGTACGCTTCTTATACCACTCCCAATAGACAAGATTGTGTTATAAGTAACATATCTAAACATCAACTTAAACCATCGTATTCACTCTGATGTTTTCAGTTGGTTGACGTAGCCTTTTACGGTACTCGTAATAAACTTGAATCATATGTAAGATTTTATTTTCCCTTTCTCAACTGTTTCTCTCTTGTGTGTTGTGTGTGAATATATATATATATATATATATATATATATATATATATATATATATATATATATATATATATATATATATATATATATGTGTGTGTGTGTGTGTGTGTGTGCGTGTGTATTAATTTAATCAACATGAAAGTTATTTGGCAAAAAATAGTTATGATGAAATGAAAATTAAAGTACCTGAGATTTAAGCTGGATAGTAAAGTCAGAGGCGGTTAAATCAGTAAAGCTAAAGGTTCCTTAAGGGTGGACATCGGCCTTTACATATCTTTATGTGCTATTCACTTTTACGGAATTATTTTACTGATTAATCATCTGTCTGGCTCGTGATTCAAATTGTATTTTTAATACCGCCTATATGCAAATGGAAGAGGATATCCAATTGACAGAGTTGGTAATCGATCATACAGCAATGAAATACAACTCACGAAATAACTAGATAGCTAAGTATAGGTGTTAGATTAAAAATAATACATTAAATAGTATTATTTGCAACAAACTAACCTAAATACTTTCATTTGTGATATACACTGGTCATATTAAGAAAGCGATTTTCCGATTGGAGATCTTAGTTTTCCTCATAGAAATGTAAAACTTTAAGTCAGTAAATGGGTAATATAATCATATATTTTCTTACATCGGTATTTTTTCATACCAAGAAAATTTAGTAAATTGTTTTCTCTTTGTGGTTGCCCATATCGTCATTAATTATTATAACTGATATTGTAAATGACGATATCAACTTAAATTATAAAAGTACTTTCACTCTAATTTTTTTTTTGTAATTTCTTTAATGGCATAAATAACTAGTTTTCACTTCTACTTGTCAAAGTTTTTTTCTCTTGTATTTTGAGAAAATACTTAAGTATAGGAATTTTAAGAGAGAATAGGTTCAAAATAGAACATGGCAAATAAAAAAGATAATACAGTTTCTGATTAAGGACAATGAATCGTTAAAATTAGGGAAATCTGTGTAATTCACATGGTATCGTTTTTTCAGTCTACTGTATCCATTCTTGCATTTTTTAAATACATGCAAGAGCCTGTTAATGACTTGCTAAAGTAACCCCCCCCCCAAAAAAAATAAAAGAAAACTGCATTATAGATGAAATAAAATGGCTTTAATTAAAAGAAGGTGAGGTAATTAAAAGTCGTCAATGCAAATGGAGATTATTTGAGGTGAAAATGCAAGTCAGAAAGCAGGTTTGCATGCAGGAGCACAAAGTGTATAATTTTTGTCAAGAAAATAAAACGAATATAATGAAAATACTGGGAGATGGTGAGCTTGGACTTCTGGAAGATAAAGGTGCCCAACGAATGGTGTAAACGGAATAAAGCTGCCAGAAGAGTGTCTGGGTCGAGGGAGTGAGTGTTTTGGGGAATGGTAGTATGTGGAAGATGAAGTAGAGGCTGAGCTGAATGAAAAGAGTGGAAGGGACGAGCATACGTTTAAAAAAGATTTTGGAAGTTGCTGTTCAGGATTAAAGGGTGGCCGTTGTGAAGCTAAAATTAGGAGGAACTGGTGGTATACAATGGAGGTGGCGAGGTATGGTGAGGAAAGGTTAATTGAGTGGCTAAAACTGGACGTATAAGGTATGCTTGGGTAAAGGATTGGTTGCAAATAAGGAAAATCAGAGGAATATTTTATTCCTTTGTATAAGGTTGATTACGATAGAGTAGCCTGTAAGAGCTATAAGGGTATCCTCTTTTTCTCAATATACCAGATTAATGGTACGGTAGGATTTGGACTGAGAAAATAAGACAGTTTATGGGTATGATATAGGTAAGAGCAGTTTTGTTATAGACAAGGAAGACAGTGCATTATTCAAGTGCTTCTTATGAAAGCCAGGTAACAGGTTAAAAGTAGAGAAAATAATGCATGTGGCAAGCACTGAACTTCGGAGATAAGGATAAATCTTTTACAATAAAAGTTAAGCACGTGTTTGTAGATAGGGAGTGGCTAGTTTAGTGTAAAAGTGGGACATAGACGTGGTGGCGTTATGCCTCTTTGGCTAGACTGTTTAATATATTTTGTCAACGGTTCATGTTATTACATTTCATTAAATCCACTTACAACCTTATTGTATTAGCAATTGGAAATGTTGATTCAGCTATATTTTAATTTTACTCCTTTATTCCATACTGTTTGAATAGCAGTTTTATTTTCACAGATATTCGCTGATTTATATTTTAAATTATTTAATTTTATGTCGAAACGACTATAACACGCATATTTTACTGCGTTATGAGAGTTTACGACTTCTGTGTCTAAAATTACCTCTTAGACCCCTGGATCACATCTTCATTGAGTTCGGATGTTACTGAATCACCCGAAAAATTCAGTTTTTTTCTTTGAGGGTAAAAAAAAAAACTACATTTACATTCAGAGAAACCAGCAAAAATGTGTGAATAACGCAAGGTCTGGAAAGGGTTAAAGTATTAATTATTTATTCGTAAAAACTTTCTCTTTAATCTTGCATGTTATTAGACTCCAGCAGTGTTGTAAATTGCGATTCCCAGAGATATGGTGTTTGGCCTAACACCGTTGTATCAACACATTTCTCTAAAATAATTTCTCCCCATCTGACTGAACGTACAACCGAAAGAAAATGTATTTGAAAGATGTGAAAGTAAAAATATACTTGTTATATATAATTGATGATATCCTGATAAAAATGCAGAAATATTTAGAAACATGGATCATTGAAGAATCACACTATATTTTGGAACGGCTTTGTGTCCTATAGTAACTACCGAATTCTTAAAGATTTTTTTTTTCAAACAGTATTAAGGGGGTACACAGAAATTTGAATTTTTTTAAGATAATGAGAAATTTCGGGTAGAATGAGTCAGTATCCTCCCCACATACTACCTTTACAAAGAAAGGGGGGCTACGAAATGACAGGATTATAGATATTTAATTGAAGGGTTTACAACCAATCAAACTTCATTAGTATGCCACCATGACTGAACAACTGATGAACGAATTATGGTTTAATAAAAAAAAAAGACAAAATTGATTTTCTCCTCATATTCTCAAAGAAAAGCTCTTGTCCTCATTGTATTAAGCTTCTCTCTCTCTCTCTCTCTCTCTCTCTCTCTCTCTCTCTCTCTCTCTCTCTCTCTCTCTCTCTCTCTGTTGATATTCTTGTATATAAATCAATTACATATTCACTCGTAACTTTATTAGCAATAAATCCATTATCTCTTATGCGTCTTAAATATTCTTACTCAACAGCCTAAAGTGCAAAATGTAATGTATCACTTTCCACTTTCCTGCTATCCTCATTACAACTAATGTTCTTGTAATATTTTGATTTTTTTTATCAACATACGCAACTTTTTTCCTCCTTTATCAAAAAATTTTGGGGCTATCAACGTATCCCATACAGTTCACTCACTTGGCAGGCCTCTTTTCGTCCCTTTCTGTGACGTGTGAGTGTAAACTTAATCAAGTTATATGATAGTGCTCGGAGGTTAACATGGCGGAATGTATGATGGGCAAATTATTTGAATATCAATATGAACGGAGTGAAGCCTGTGATAATTTCCCAAATGACCACTTGTGTCACTTACTTGGAGAAATAGAACAGTGCAACCCGTACCCAGGTGATAATTTCCCTCAATATAGCCGAAAAAATCACAGGAAAAATTCTCCTTTGGGAGGTTCTGATAAATGATCCAGTGAAATACTGAAGTTGATAACAAGAATTTTCCGTCTGTTCTAATTTTATGGAAAGCTAAAGGGCATGGGAAGTTATCCTTATGGTACAGAGAAGCCACCGTTATTCGTCATGCGCAATATGCACAGTTTGGGCACATTTTTCTTTTCGTAATTTTCCTGTTAATTACTCTTGACGAAGATAACCAGAAAACACACGATGCAATGAAAATAAAAAACTCGTAACATTCCATAAGATTAGGATTCGGTTCTGGTTTCCATATCTGCAATAGAAACAATATTATTTATGCAATTGTAGATTGCATTTTTTATTCCCTTGTTTCCTGACGCAGTCCAGTAAGATTTTACCAGTTATTTTCCCAGAAGCCTTAGAACACAGGTAGTTGCAGATCAAAGTAAAATGATTCAAATGGAATTGCCAATCGTATCTACAGAATAGAGCTTCAATTTTTTTAGCCATTAATTTAATATACCTCAACTGGCTATCCATTAAAAGAAAAGAATTCTCCAAACTCTATCGTGACTTAAAGGCCCTCCTTTGTCAGTTTCCATGCATTTTGACTAAATACAAAAGAAGCAATTACAGGATTATCATAAAGTGTCCAAGGGCTATCCTAGCAAATTTAACTGTTACAGGCTACTCTAGGTGAAATCTGTAATTAGGGGCCACCTGTCCCACATCGCATTCGGACTCACATGCCCTAGTCTTACTAGCTTAGCAGTGCGGAAAAAACTACAGATAGTGGTTGCTCTACTAATGAACCGGCTAGGTTAATGCAATGCCTGCATAACTTACCTGTACATTAATTGTTAGAAGATACTTTATTTCTTAATTCTTTCAATATATTTCAGCGCTTCAGTGTTAGGATATTTTTCCGGCTTCTCAGAACGAGTAGGTAATAACCCTGGTATTATTATTATTATTATTATTATTATTATTATTATTATTATTATTATTATTATTATTTTTTTTTTTGGGGGTGCCTCTATCACAGTCATCCTATTCGACTGGGTGGTTTTTATAGTATTGGGTTCCGGGTTGCATCCTGCCTCCTTAGGAGTACATCACTTTTCTCAGTTGGTGCGCTGTTTCTAGTACCACACTTTTCTGCATGAGTCCTGAGCTACTTCGGCATCTAGTTTTTCCAGATTCCTTCTCAGGGATCTTGGGATCGTGCGTAGTATGATTATGGGTACAATTTCCTCTGGCATATCCCATATCCTTCTTATTTCGATTTTCAGGTCTTGATACTTATCAATTTTTTCTCTTTCTTTCTCATATGCTCTGGTGTCCCATGGTATTGCGACATCAATGAGTGATACTTTCTTCTTGATTTTGTCAATCAACGTCACGTCTACTCTATTCTGTTCTGATACCATAGTCCCAGAGGATCTTTGCTTGATCGTTTTCTATCACTCCCTCAGGTTGGTGTTCGTACCACTTATTACTGCAAGGTAGCTAGTGTTTCTTGCACAGGCTCCAGTGGAGGGCTTTTGCTACTAAATCATGCCTCTTTTTGTACTGGTTGTGTGCAAGCGCCGGACATTCGCTTGCTATGTAGTTTGTGGTCTCGTCTTTTATATTGTACTTCCTGCATATGGGTGAGATGTTATTTCCATCTATTGTTCTTTGGACATTTCTGGTTCTTAGGGCCTGATCTTGTGCCGCTGTAAGCATTCCTTCTGTTTCCTTCTTGAGTTCTCCCCTCTGTAGCCATTGCCATGTTTCAACGCTGGCCAGTTCTTTAGTCTGCCTCATGTACTGACCGTGCATTGGTTTGTTGTGCCATTCCTCTGTTCTGTTTTTCATTCTCCTGTCTCTGTATATTTCTGGGTCTTCGTCTACTTTTATCAGCTTTTCTTCCCGTACGCTCCTTAGCCACTCGTCTGCACTGGTTTTAAGTTATTGTCCCAGTGCTCTGCTCTCGATATTGACGCAGTCCTCTATGCTTAGCAGCCCTCTCTCCCCTTCCTTTTGTGTTATGTATAATCTGTCTGTATTTGCACTTGGGTGTAGTTCTTTGTGTATTGTCATGTGTTTCATAGTTTTCTGGTGTATGCTGCGGAGTTCAGCCTTCGTCCACTCCACTACTCCTGCGCTGTATCTGATTACTGGTACTGCCCATGTGTTTATGGCTTTCGTCATGTTTCCGGCGGTGAGTTTTTTCTTTTTATTATTATTATTATTATTATTATTATTATTATTATTATTATTATTATTATTATTATTGTTATACTTCTATATGGAGCTGATATGTTATCATTCCTATTATTTTTCTGAGTCATCTTCAGCCTTAGACCTTACCATACACACCAACGAAGGATGAAAAGCGAATTTATCCGTCAACTGAGAGGAAAATGTAAATGATATAAAAATAGCACTACTTCAAAAGCAAAAGCCGCCGAATTTATTGATCGGAATTCCTTTCATATACTTTTATTTAAGTTCAAATATTTCTCAGTGAAGAGTTTACCATCTGTTAAATCTGAAAATAACAATTAAATACCTAAACCAAAAAGTTTACCATCTGTTAAATCTGAAAATAACAATTAAATACCTAAACCAAGGTAGCTCTCCGTACGGATTACTATCCATGACCGCTATAAATAATCATTTATAACAACCGATTCACCAATCAAATAGTTCTGTTGTTATTATTATTATTGGAGAAGAAATCCACAACGGTGTAAGTGTAAATATACATTAAAAATATATACAAAACGAGAGCTTTCGAAAACCTGCTCGATTCTCCTGCTCGATTGAGAAGGAGAATCCAGCAGGTTCTCGAAAGCTCTCATTTTGTATATATTTTTAATGTATATATCTACACTTACAACATTGTGTATTTCTTCGCCATTTTAGTTACTCATGCGGTTATTATTATTATTATTATTATTATTATTATTATTATTATTATTATTATTATTATTATTATTATTAAGCCCAATATTTTCGTATTATTCAGTTCCTTTTTTCTTTTCTTTTTCATAAGAAATATCCAACACTCTGAAAAGGGGTTTATTTCTCCGATAAAGGAGGACTCGTTTGTCCCTCAGGGTCCATGGTTTACATTCAATTTCTTCCTTTCGTCGGAGATCACAGAATTTCCTGGTCTTGCAGTTTTGATTGAATCTCTTGCTTCTTTTTTCAGAGTTTCTCGTCTTTTGATTTCTCTTTGTTTGACTTGGGTTTTTTTTTTACTTTAATCAATATTGTGTCATTTAACTTGTTTCTTTCACAACTTAGCTTTAAATAGAAATATTGAAGTGAATGGCACTGCGTTGGTAAAATAATATTTTGCCACCATTATGATAAGAAATGATTGAGAAAAGTAACTGTATTTTGTAAAATGATTATATACGTAACTGTAGCGCCCAAAAGAAGAACAAGTAAAAAATGCTCCGAAGTTTCTTCGGCGCAATCCAGTTTTCTGTACAGCCGCTACAGCGTTAATCAACGCCACCGAAAATAGATCTATCTTTCGGCGGTCTCGGTATAATGCTGTATGAGCCGCGTCCATGAAACTTTAACCGCTGTCCAGTGGTGGCCTGTCCTATATCGTTGCCAGACTGAGGCTAGAGGGTTGCAATTTGGTATGTTTGATGATTGGAGGGTGGATGATCAACATACCAATTTCCAGCCCTCTAGCCTCAGTAAAAGTGCGGACGAACAGTCAAAGCCGGCACAATTTATTTTTCAGAAATCTTAAAAACCATTTGCTTCTTCCGAGACAGAAGTCAAATCCTTTTAAAAATTAATCGAAGTAAACTTCAGAAAGAAATTAATTTTTTTTGTCAGTGAATAAATAGAGTAAAGTTAATTTTAGAAAGTTCCATAAAAATGCAAATTTTCCAAGCCTTAGTTTGATGCTAAAAATTCAAAGAAATATAGTTCAGAAATAAACATTTGAAGCAGTAAATTCCATAGATGTTATGGTTCCCCCATTCACAGTCTCAGGAGAAACTTTCCTAGCCATTCAGAAAGTTACTCTAACTTTACTATGTCTGGAAGAGGCTTTGGTTGCGAGTCATGTAACCTAAGCCATTGACTATTCAAAGTGTTGGAAGGAGTTACAGACCTTCAGCAGGCCCTTTGCGATATTAGACAGAGTATTATTATTATTATTATTATTATTATTATTATTATTATTATTATTATTATTATTATTATTATTATTATTATTATTATTATTATGTTTTACTTGAAAATAATTCTATTTTACTTTTGTAGACTGTTTTTGTATTTATGGCTCCATTTGCATCTCGAAAAATTCCGTAATGCTAATCTTTTAGACTCTCCATTTAAATTAGAGACCGTTATCGTAGTAAAGTCAAAGGACTTTTATAAACATATGCCGACTTTTTTTGAAAGTACACAGTTCACAAATACTGTTGCTCTTCAAGTTTCCTGCACCCACAAGATGCAAACATTCCAAACCTTAGGTGACAAAGATGCAATATTCCTAGTCGAAAATTTCAAGGTTGAAATACAGTATGCCTTTTAAAAAAAAGGGCGGGGGGAATATCAAAATTGACATGCGACACATTGAGGATATAGAAACTCTTTTCCAGTGTGAATAGTTTTTAATTTTGCTATGCTTGGTTGAGGCCCTTGTCACAGGCCATTGAAGCCAATCTTGTCTCCAATTAAAATACCTGGAAAGGAGTTACAGCTGTCAAAAATTTCAAGATTGCTATTATTGTTATTGTTACTGCAGTTTTTGTCATTATTTTCAATATCAGTGACAATTTATTTTACTCCCCAGCTTCTTTAACTCTCCATTTATTTTTATTCATTGATTCATCGTAGCACTAATGATTAATCATCCCACTTGAACGACCGCGTTTGGAAAAAATGTATACGAGTGTATACACCGAACATTTTCAATACGAAATGTCAAACATTTGTGAAAGAGGTTTCCTTTTCAATAAAAAGGTTCGTGAACCTAGAAAACGAAGTCTCTTTTTGCCCTCAGGACCCATGGTTTAAATTCAATTACTCCCTTTTCGACGGGAACACTGAATTTCCAGGTCTTGGAGTTTTGATTGAAACGCTCTCCTCTTTTTTTTGCGTTTTCTCGATTGCCATTTTATCTTTCCTCTAAATGTATATTCCGGTATCACTCTTCTTAAATTACTCTTTTTCAAGGATATTGTCATAACCAGATTTGGAAAATTGTAGAATTGCTTTCATGAAAACACTGATATTACTTTTCTTGCACAATAAGCATGAAAAAAAAATCTGCTGTGAAATAAAAGTAAATGTTTCTTCAGAGTTTATCAAAACTGACATGGATGCCAGCACGTTTTATTATAGAATGTGTAGAAAAAATTCTAACAAAGCTCTGTCCTACTTCCAACAATTACAAATCTTTTAGACCTTATGTATAAAAAACAAGAATGATGAATTCGAGTATAGTAGTAATACGTAAAACAACACTCTTACCATCCAACACATAGAAAAACTCATGACCACACATACACACCCAGGCATGCATACTGTTGCGTGAGGATAGGGAACGCTTATCAAATGGGGCTCACAGAGTAACGCGGTCATCCTCCAACTGCACATAGGTGGGAAGGGGAGGTATTGCTAGGGGGCATTTTTTTTTTTTTTTTTTTTTTTTACTCCTGTGGCTATTACTGCACTCTCTTTCCTTTTACAAAATGCACTTAACTTGTAAGAACGGCTGCCTTACTGTATATTTGCTTGTAATCATACACCTGGGTAAAGCTTCCCGTGAACGTTTATAATGTGTCGAATTTCTAAACAGGTAACGGTCACCGTAATCCCCGGTGTCAACGCTAATGGAAGATCTAGGGGTGTGTGCTATCCAGTTCCCTTGTAAGATCAGACTAACTCCGTCTCAACACCAAAATAGACCAGTTGAGCCAAAAAAGTATGGTCACTGTAGCAGCAGGAAACTGCCCTTAAATACCTTACCTAAGAGTCTTACATAAGGCAGTCGAATTACAGCTTAGCAAATGAGTCTTAAAGAACTAGGAGGTTACTAAGATACAAGGTAACCTCACTGTTCTTTTATTTATCTGAAGTATTACATCCGGTTACAGTTTATATTTCTCTCCAGTGGCAGCAGTTATTAAGTCTTTTTATGCTTTTAGAAAAGATCTCCATTTTTTATTTAGATATGAAATATCAAGTTGGTAAGATAATTCTTCAAATATAATTGAATTGACAGTTGATAAGGATTTTCCTTGAAAAAAAGAATGAAAATTATCAAGGAAATCGCATGCTTACTTTTACTGTAACAATTGCGTAATATTAGTACAACAAAGTATTTTTTTTTACCAAGAACTAACTGGTATTGCTGAGAATTCATAACCAGTGGATCATTCTAGAGTGCTCGTAATAACTTATAGTTTATTCAATTGAGTTTTGACCTTCAAACGTAATTTACCATGACTTGTACTGCATTGAAGTATTCGGTACAGTCAGTCAGCGTAACCAAACTGAGAAAGAAAAAACTTTAACTTACATAAACATTAAGCTCTTCAATAGCTAACAATTATGAATCAGCGTTAATTACACGAGTGAAACAAAAGCACACCAAATCATATGCCTTGAGAGCAACAAAGAATATCTATTTTAAGAAAATGATGCCAGATGTATTGCATCTCAAAATGCGAATACTGAAGGTTTAGCAATGTATGCTCTGTTCTTTTCCAGACTTCGAGCGTGTTATCGGACATGAAACTAAATTTATAATAAATGCGTTGGAAATTTCTTAGATAACAATTTAAGACCCATATCCACGAAAATTAGTCTATTACCACATGGACATTCACGTTTATATCGTCTGCCAGGTGTCGAAGAGGAGAGGAGAGAGAGATGAAGTAAATATTCAAGTCTTATAAACTTCCCGTGGTCAAATAAAAATAATTTAGAGATGATATAAAATAGATAAAAATTTAATCCGTTTAGCTTAGAAATAAGCAAGTATTTCCAGAACGACTAGTTTGGGAGCTTGAAGAATGTAGTCCTCTCTCTCTCTCTCTCTCTCTCTCTCTCTCTCTCTCTCTCTCTCTCTCTCTCTCTCACACACGTATAGACCCTCTCGAAGTCAAGTGTAATTTACAGTTTTGCTTGGTATTTTTATCTTTCTTGTTAATAGGTCGCTTTCATAAAGTTCATTACATCTCAGTACGGTTCCTTTTATGATAAAAAAAAAAATGTTACAGTGTTAGTATATTGCTGGCAATCCATTTGGTGCTTTAGTAATATGAAGAAGCAGTTTGATCGGTATAAACTAATTTGAAACAAAGAAATTTTTGCACTGTCTGTATAACATCGTAAAACTAATCATTAGTCGATAAATGCTGAAAATACTTTTTGAATGAGAATCATGAAGTATATACAAAACAATGAATTCCATAGACCAAAAGATATCAAGTTATTTAAGGTAAGGTAGCCTACTGGAGTCACGATAACTATGAAATCATTTCATGTTTTCGATATTCCAGCTGTAAGAGAGGCATGTTTCAACATAATGATAATCCAGCATTTGCAGTAAAATAAAAAAAAAACAGATCATTATATTGCAATGTTTATAGAATATATTAATGTAGGGTAGCTTTTAATTCGTGGTACGAACTCTCTTTTTTATGTGCAGTTTTGAAGCAAGATTTGCAATTTTGTACAAATTATATCGCTCCTTCTAGAGGTATATATTTGTTTGTATCACAGTTTGTAAGCTTTCCCAGTCTTTTTTTTTATATGGTTTAAATTATATACATACACCTTGGGGAAAACACAACCATGAGAAATTATAATTTATAAGTGCTTCGTCAGTGGTAGGATTCGAACCGTTACCTGGTTTAGAAACAACTATAGACATTTACTTTGACCACCCGGCTATCAAGAGAGATATAAATTGATATCGAATCTGCTGTGCATATGCCTGTCGAGTTCATGATAGATGATTGGTAAGTTTGTAACAGTAGGCTAGTTATGAATTTTTGTTGCCTTTCATGGGTAATCTCTTTATATTCACAAATATTAAGCTACAAAAATCGTTTGTTATTGTATTTGTGTTTGTGTATGTGTGTATGTGCACGTGTACAGAGAAGATACCGTATAATATCTTCATTTAATTCTTTACGATATAATTTGTGTTTTATGAGATAGGGTCTTTATATTTGTTTCTGTTTTCTTTTTGCATCTCATTCTTATTGTTTTTCGGTTATCACCTGTTGATTTCAGAGAATATTTGGATAACGTAACAAATTTCTGAATTAGGCTGTCCTTGGCATGATAAAGAATATATGGTTAACATTTGTGGATCCCAAAGGTACTTGGTGGGATATGTACCTGAATCAGTTTATGCTAATTCCAAAATTCATAATAGGTACATTATTGTACGGAAATCCAGTTATTTGATACGTAGTTAAGCTCCAAATATAATTAAAGTAAACGGTTAATTATCCATTAAACTGACATGTATATATTCTTCCAACATGAAATTTAGCCAGAGCATCGATTTGTAATATCACAAATTCATACATCCCACTTAGAAGAAAAGACATTAGCAATTGACATAAAGTATGGAAACAGGCATTTAAATACAAGAGAGGATCAGTTAGGTATTTTTATTGGTGTTCAGTTTTTTGCCCGTCTCTTCACAGAGTTCTTGTAAATCACTATAATGAGTGTAATTTTGTAAGTTGTAATTACTTGAGTGGCCTTGATAACATGAGTTAGCTGCGCGGTATAATTGGCCAGAGACATAACTTGCCAATTGCACCCTTCCGGGTTTCTAGGGGTTTGAAGGAAATTTAATGAAGCGACGTCTGATAATAACCATTGTTTTATTTACTCGTCATGGTTTTGAGAATTTATTGTAAAAAAAGAATAGTTTTTTCACCTAAACTTTTAAAGTTTTAGTACTGTAACATCTGATCCTCCACCATATGTCAATATATATATACTATATATATATATATATATATATATATATATATATATATATATATATATATATATATATATATATATATATATATATATATATATATATATATATATATATATTTATGTGTGTGTGTTTGTGTGTGTTTATATACAGTGGAGGATCGGATATAAGATTACCAAATGTTTAAATTTGTGTGTGTGCGTGTTATTTAGCCCTTTAATTTTATAAGAGTAGTAAATTAGTGATACACATTTATATATACATACGAAAAGGTAAAGAATGTATTAGCGGGATTTTGTTTTTAGCACACAGAGTAATTATATGATCGATTTTCTTTTATTGTTGTGCTTGGTTATGAAATCAGTCTTGATGTTATTGCAAACGAAAAATTAAAGGGATACGTAATAAAGCACGGTTTGTTTAATTAGTGGTTCATTTAATGTCTGTAATCTTGCTTGGATGGTCGTATGAATCTGTACAAAACCTAAAAGTGGGATTAGGAATTACATACTTTATAGAACAAAAGAGAAGTAGAGGACTAGGAAGACCGAGAAAAAAATAGAGTTTCCCAACATTTCCGGACTCTGGGGAGAAATAAGTTTTCTGTGGGGGGTGCTTGGTTGTATTAAATAAGAATAGGCAAGGCCCATAAGGGAAAACTAATGTCACTTTTTATCCCTTGCCACTGACATTTAAACGGTTTATGAACCCATTCATCCAAATACGGTGGCCAAGAAAAGATTATTTAAAAAAACAAAAGGAGCATGTACCTATTATCTCTCTCTCTCTCTCTCTCTCTCTCTCTCTCTCTCTCTCTCTCTCTCTCTCTCTCTTTCTCTCTCTTTTATATATATATATATATATATATATATATATATATATATATATATATATATATATATATATATATATATATATATATATATAGAGATAGAGAGAGAGAGAGAGAAAATAATGAAATCCATTTCGTTTTAAGCAGATGAAACCATACTACCGCCGTATGTTTTAATGTGTCTCATATTTAAAATGTAATGCTCACCGTTCTTATGTAATGCATTTTCATACAGTCACTGGTAGGAATTCCTATATTTACGTTTGAGTCATCTTTTCGAAGCCAGGTTCTCTTATGAGTGTCCTTTTTGTCTACTCCTGGCTTCCTTCTGCTATTAATATTCAATGTAGTATTTTTGGTTCTAAATGCCAATTAAGTATGTTGAGTTGTTTGATTAATCTAAACCTCGATTTTAGACTGACATATATTTTCGTAAATATATTTACTAACTGAGGTCACGTTGATGGAAAAAATTCTGTGAACCTGAATTACTTTAAAGACATGTATGTACAGCATATTGTGATAAGATTAAAGATGAGATTCAATTCTGCCATCAAGAAACGATAATTATCGATGGGCTAGAGAGACAGCACAAACCTTATGTAAAACTAACTTCTACAACAAATACGTCACAATCCCGCTTTACTATTATTTCATAATATTCAATTTCATCACAAACTTCTTTTCACTTATAGATAATTCGTCGTTAGGTTGATTCACATCGATCCTTGATTCTATTACAAACTACCTGTAGGTCTACACATAGCACCATCATTTTTCCTTTAATACATATATTTCTCATTATCAGTTGCCTATACAAAAACACAAAAACTCGAGAAGTCCACATTTTGCATTTTTAAACTTGCACTGGTCCTTCCTATAACGTCTTCTATAATGTGCCTCTGTTATGAAAACCATTCGCTATGAATTCTTTATCTATACAATCCTTGTGTATACTGTATGTCTGTCATTTCCCCTCATTCCGACGAATAGTTGTTTCTTATCAACTTCTTCAGAACTTTTCCTTTGTTGTGACTTCTATACGGCTACCTGATAAGCCAACGTACAACTTCCAAGAATTCTCTATAGTTATTTCCTTCCATACACGCTCTCTCTCTCTCTCTCTCTCTTCTCTCTCTCTCTCTCTCACACACACACACACACACACACACACATATATATATATATATATATATATATATATATATATATATATACACACGGATACACACATTTTATATATATATATATATATATATATATATATATATATATATATATATATATATATATATATATATATATATATATATATATATATATATATATATATATATAAATAATATTATATACAGTATAAATAATTTGGCAAATAGAGTATAAGTTATAGAGCTGTAATCTTCATGCCCCACCCATTTTGCTGTCTTTCTGATAACAAACAGGGTAAGAGTTATTTACTTTATCCTACATGAGGAAAAAAATATAATGCGATTGCCACTATCCTACTATTACCCAATTTTTCACAAAACTACTATATTTATAGTGATTAGTTTATTATTTACTGAACTGTCAATAATTAATGTAAGCTAGAAGGGTATTTTTTGTACTGAGTGTGTTTCCATATCTATACTTAAGTGTATTTCTGTTGATCAGTATTTGCATACCTGAACGAAACATTTTGATAGCAGCTTACTCAGTAAAATTGGCTATGCTGAATAAGTTATAAATCTGACCAAAAAATATTTTTTCCACGTTGTTTTTCTCGCTCAGTTTTTTTTTCGTGAAACTTTTCCGAAATTCGGTTACATTTTTATGGCTTCCTTGAGAGCTGCTATAGCCATCAACAAGTTACTGTACGCACTTTTTTTTTTACCTTTCAATCTCTTGCCACATTATCATGAAAGTTTCGTTTCGTATATGATGTATCTTCAGAGAAGCGATAAAATATGAAGTCTGCCATCGGGCAAGCGAGGCCTCACAGTAACTTTGCTAGTAAATTATTGACAATCGAAAAGTTTTTTCTTCTTTTGTTTTCCTTAATCAATATAGAAAGTCTGAAAGTGATTATAAGGATTTATAATAAAACGTTTAAATCATATAGAAAAATTAAAAGGTATAGGCCTTAAATACCTGGTATCTTTGGTCTTTGACTACATACGTTACTGATCCACTGCAGATTTTGTTAAATCTTTTGGGTATTCAGTTTCACATCAAAAGAACCTACTAATAATACAACTGCATCCGTACTTTGAAACATCATAGTGTTTAACGCAAATCATAACATCACTTTTAAAAACTTAAGTTAAACCGTTAGCAAAATTATCCAAATGAATTACGTGGGTTAAAGATAACAATTTTTTTTTAACTTTTGAAGAAAAAAGACTGGCTTTTAGTTACTTTATATTGCAGGATGTGCATATTTCTAAATTTCGCCAAAGGTTATCAATAAAATTAGTTCCGAATAGGAAGAAGGGTTAATGAAGATAGTACTTTTGAAAAGATAGGCATAGCAGTCCACCATTTGAAGGGGGTTGAAATTATGAAGTTTTTGGATATTGAGGAATGGAGACATCTTACGTTTTGTAAAAGACGACTGCTGAAACTGCTAAAATGAAGAACGACAGCGCTTGGAAAATAGAAATTAATCGCGCGTTATGCACGAGGGATGATCAACGTTCTTCTTCAGATGGTCCTTTGTTGTTTCATGAAAATATTATGAAATCGTGGAAGTTTCCTGAGAAGCAACTCATACTTCCCCCCCAACCACACCCCTCTTTTTCAGCAGTTGGAGATTGAAAGCAATTTTGTTTATGTATGGGAAGTCACTGGTCATACAAGATAGTGATTTTTGCTAGCAACAATTCTTTGCCTGTATAAGACTTTTCAGTGTATTTTTTTGGTGGGGGGTGACTGCATCGAAGATTTTTTCTTTGTCTTTATATAATTTTCTCCACTTCACGATGATTGTATGTCTGTCAGACATTGTGTGTTTGTGTGTGTGAGAGAGAGAGAGAGAGAGCTGTATATTTCTTTGGATGTCATTTTACGCAACAAATTTTCTTTATAACATTTCTGGGCGTTTCTGGGGAGCTTTACTTCCCTCTCTATTAAAATATTGAAGTACTCTGTGTACATTATTCTTGATTACCTTCCTTTAATAGTGAGTAAAGTCGCACCAAAAGAGATTTCGTTCATTTAAACCAGAAATATTTGTACTGTATATACAAGCTAAAACTGCATTACGAAGCGCGCCATTTAGTCGTTATTCGTTGTATACCTACAGTACGTAAACGGTTCTGTTCTCTTATTATGGTAAAAAAATTTTTTCTGTTCACAATGATACTACGAGTAGGCAAACTATAACACAATGGTGTGAAAAAGATAACCAAACAAAAAGGACAGCGGCAAAAATTACATGAAAAACGTAATTTCATCGTCGCTTCATATCAAAATTATCGTGTCATATATATCATACCAATTGAATTAAATGTCAGATAACGCTAGAGAGCAATTAATTAATATCTGGTATGATATTTTACATTCAGTAAAACATTTCCATCCGTATTCAAAATTCAGCATTATAACGTAGAAAAATAATAGCATTGAATAGACAGAGCTATGCTTTACACAAAACCACGGGGTATTTGATAAAATACTTTATTCTATTCTCAAAGGAATTCATTTATCTTTGGGGAAAATATGCCAAGATTGTTTTGTTTTGTGTGGCAGATAATGATTTTGAATCTGCATAAAATTGTATTGCTTCGTAGAGTTTTAGATGAAACATCACATGTGGGTGGTGTTACAGATATGAACAAGTCAAACCACTTCACGCTAATAAAATTGCAGGGCAGAATTTCATCAAGGCTCTGTGTATATTTTACGTTCAGAGAAATATTTTCATATATATTCAAAATTCACCATTATAAAAGAAAAATTATAATATTAAACAATTAAAATTATTCTTTACACATAAAACCACGGCGTATTAGGCAAAATATTTTGGTATTTTCCTACAGAAATTCATTTATTATTTTTGGGAAAAAATGGCAAGATGTTTTTGCTTATGTGCCAGATGATTATTTTGATTATGTATGAATTCAAGTATATGCTACACCGGAAATGTTCACTTATACAAAGTCCGTAAAGATGGTGATCCTGTTCTCAAATGAACTAATATTAAGTTAATGCAGTCAAAAGAATACATTGTGAAATCCACAAGAACAATATTCCGGGTATGATATGGTGGACATCTATTGCACAGGAACCCATCAGGTGATTTCCAAATGCATAAACTATTTGGAGCAGAATGTTCCAAAATAACACTCAGTGACATTCATTTGTAGGTGAAAATGTTTCATATTAAGGCAGAGATGACAATGATCAGGAATGTCAGTATGAAGTAAAATGATTGTCTGCTAACTTCCTTAGTTACATCTTAGCGAAATGATGTTGATCGACACATGCCTGAATTCAACCATTTACTAAAATCATAACAGTCAAATAATGTCCTTAAAGCATAGTAATGAATATATGTTTACAGAAAGAGGCAAATATATAAGTAAACTATTCTCTCTATAATGCCAGCATAATATGATTTAATCTCTAGTATATATTTGTTGGAGATTCAAGATTTTACTTCATCAGTAAACTGCCTTATAGCAATTCTAATTATGGAAGAATTTTTATGATATTCTAATAATGTCAAATTAACCAAAGAAGAGACAAAACAAATTTTGCTAGTAAATATATGGCTAATCCTTGTCGGTGCTGTATTTGATACAACTAGATATTGTACAAAATTTGTAGGAAATTATTGACATTTCTATTGAAGTACGCGTTGACCTCGATTTTGAATATTCAGAACTGATTGCTTAGATATTAAGATATAACAAGTTTTGTCTCCACGAATAGATGGTATGTGATTTATTACTAAATTCCTGTCAGCAGGTATTAACTACTGACATTTATTTTCATCAGTAATTACGTAGCTCTTTCGCTTTGGCAACTTAATCTGCAAAGTTGACAAGAGCCATTGAAAATTTATCACAGGTACTAAGAAACCACTGCTATCTACTTAAAGTAAGACTTATAAAGAATACTGAAAGCCAGCTAATGCACAGAATTGTAAAAAAATCATTAACTTTGTGGATAAATATCACCAGATTACCAGTGGTAGCTGACACTGCCATTGGAGAGCGACTGACAGAAATTCGTACCTTTTAACTTCCCTCAGAAATAATCGATGCATAGATTCATTGAAATGAAAATAAACTATAAATACTACGTCCGACGTGAATTGAAGAAAGGGTAACATTGATAATGGAGAAAAAAGCAAAAGAAAAGGTCGTGTAAGAATTATGTTACTAGGTAACATGAAGGATTATCTATGAGTAGTAGTATTTAAAACGAATTGGACACTTATCCATCAAAAGGAATTTTGATGAAAAAGTCTACCTATATTATTCATTTCAGCTGGATGAAGATTATATTCAAGTACACAGATTTATATTTCAAAAGAAATAGTAATTCATTCGTATCAAGTTACGTCAATGACTTACTGCCCTTAACATTTTAATGACATTATGATACAAATTACTGGAAACTATTTCTGTACTTTAAAAAATTTTTGCATCCCAGTTTAGTAAAGATACATAATGTAAATAACTTTGTACGTTTTCTCATGAATCAATATTGTTAAAGGAGAAAAACTATAAATGATAATGCATAAATTAAAAAATTATTTCCCTCAGGAAACGAACACTTTACTTAACAATGGGATTCAGAGATCATTTATTAGTTTTACTGCTTAATCAGAATTATTATATGATTTACCACAGCGTGATATATGTACACCATTTGTCTAGTTCTGAGAATGTGACATTTCTATTTCTATCCGTCAGACCATCAATTATCCCACCAGCTCGAGCGATTGTAAGTCTGAGGATTTTAATAGCTGCAATTTATCATGGAAACTAAACGATCATTTATTTCTGTAAGAGATCCGTAAAACTAAAGGGAATCAGCTGTGCCTAAGAGGTTTTCATCGTTTGTAGAATCTCCTCGTACACATTACAATGGGAGTTTTGCTAAGTGATACATACATACATACACATATACAAACTTGCATGACACATGGTACACACACACACACACACACACACACACATATATATATATATATATATATATATATATATATATATATATATATATATATATATATATGTGTGTGTGTGTGTGTGTGGGTGTGTGTGTGTGTGTGTGTGTGTAAAATGTGTGTATACTGTCAAAATTTCGTGGTGAATCAGAATTGGGATTTAAACAGTGTTTTTTTTTTTTGTAGCCTGGTTTATAGTTGTTTATAACAGGAACAGTGAGTGGTGCATAGTTTTAGGCGATATAGACTAATCATGTCCTATTATCTGTGAGCGACAGCATAAAATTAAGTATTCGCATCACATGCTAATTGAATAGGAGGAGAATTTTAATCTTTGAACGCTCTGTCTAAAGAGAATTTTTTACTTATATATCATACACACCAGCTACAGTATTTAGTGGGAGAAGTCTAAACTCGTATTATTCTTTTTTTTTGTGGAACTTCTCCCCATCGAAAATTAAGTTCATTTCTATCTTATAATATAACATCTAGGTCTCCTGTTGATCTTCTTCCTGTAGATAACCATTAGGAATTATTCATAGGAACATTCTCTGAAATTGAAGGTTATTCAGTACTGGTTTGTGTAGCAAAAGATAAATGACTTACTAGCTTGTAATTATATATGATATCTTTCTCTTAATCTTTAACTTTGCGTGCCATATCTGTTTCTTTTTTTATTCTTTTGGTACGAGCATACGTTTGTTTTTTTTATTAGAGTTATACTTATGAGCTTGTAATATAAAGTAGAATTCTACTCAAACTTTAGACTCCCTCTTCCTCAGCTTCATAGACAGAGAGAGAGAGAGAGAGAGAGAGAGAGAGAGAGAGAGAGAGAGAGAGAGAGAGAGAGAGAGAAGTAATTTATAAAGAAAGACCATTCACGGACTCCTTAACTGATATTGATGTTATTAGACGAATCCCTCATTCAATATATCGAAAAATCAGCTGGCATCGACATAAAATTAAATGACATGCGCATAAATCTCAAATCCATTTGGTGTCCACCAGGATCACGTCCATAAAATCCTTGTAAATTCACAGGATCCTTACATCTCAACAAATTAAACTATAACACTTTATTGACCACATTCTAACCATTACGTGAATGTGGTTTTGAAAATACATGGACACAAAAATTTTTTTGTTTGTATACAGTGCTGAAATAAATTTTTATTTTTGATTTACGTGTTTTGCTTAATATCCGAATATCTATTAAAAACATATTGGCCAGTTACAACAAAATGACATTGACCTAACTTAGTATACTGTCTTGAAAGTGTTTCAGTCTAATATTTGAAGCATTGCATTCAAGTTCACCCCTCTGTGAAATGATAATTAAAAAAAATTAGAAACTTAAGCAATATGAATAATTCAAGCATTTGCATGAGTTGTAAAAATAGTAATTTTCCATAACTGGCATCTAATCCTGGCGATGTCTACTTTATTCTATTACACGTCGAGGATGGTCTGTTTTGAATTTAGTGAGATCTGTCCTGTCAGTCTGGTTAGGTAACGAGTACAAAGAATCTACGTTTAGGTTTTATAAATCCAGTTTCATATTGAATAATCATAATTTGAAAAGAGTTTAAAAAGGCACTTACTTGATTTCTTATTTGGACTTTTGTGACTTGTTCCGAAAAAAAAACTACTTTTGACTTCTTTATTTTATTTTACTTTATCTGTCCAGAAGATGGAAAAATTAAACTAATATTGTTTTTCTCACATTTTCTTTGCTATTTGTTTTTAATCTTAAGAGTAGGACGCTCATATTTCATTACAAACTGGAAATTTTTCTCTTCCAGTTCTAGATGTCAGTTTAATCGTTATCATTATGCATTCATGAATATAACCCCTAAAGACTATTGTTTTAATTGATAATCATTACAACACAAAGCTCTGACTGTTCTGTGGGATATAGGGATATATTGATGGTTTTCAAATTTCAAGAGAGGAGGACTTATAGAAGCTCAATTTTTGGACATCATACACCAAATTTTTTAAACAAATTCTAAATTTATATATATATATATATATATATATATATATATATATATATATATATATATATATATACATATATATATATATATATATATATATATATATATATATATATATATATATATATATATATATATACACACACACACACACATGAACATATATATATATATATATATATATATATATATATATATATATATATATATATATATATATATATGAATTGCCAACACATCACCGTGATATTTCCTATACATGATCATTAAGTTACTAATTTCATTCAGTATGCAATTTGCTCTACTTCGGAAATGACACCTGAGGGAAATTATAACTGATAAGTGATAGTCATCTGATGAACTCGACCCTCCAACGGTAGATATTTCTGAATTCATTGACGAGTGCTCTATCAACTGGGCTCTCTTGACAGCCCAATTGATAGAGCAATCGTCACTAAATTCAGAGATAACTACCGTCAATGGGTCGAATCTATCAGGTGACTGTCACTTATCAGTTATAATTCTCCTTCAGTATTATTTCCGATGTAAAGCGAATCACATATTAAATGAAGTTTGTAGCTGAATTTGTATATTATATATATATATATATATATATATATATATATATATATATATATATATATATATATATATATATATATATATATATATACATACATATATATATATATACAGTATACACTTACCGAGGTAGAGAGAGAACTGGATATTAAATGCCATTTCTAGTTTAATGTTTGTGTTTCAAACGTACCAATCTGCTGTGATGGTGGGGGTGAGTTGATGCTGATGCTAAGTACAAATACCTGCGTTCGACTTGCTAATGTATTGCAGATTCGGTATCAGTTTATACCTCTCTTGTCAGTCCAGTGGTAAGAGAACTCTTCACTGCAGTCACAGGTAGTTGTTGCCGGTGGTTTGAGTCAGCCAGGTGACTAATACTTATCAGTTAGAATTCCCCTTTGGTATTATCTCCGAGATCGAGCGAGAAAACAAAATACCAAATGTTATAACTGAAAAGGTGATGCAAACTGTACTTGGATAGTTATGAAATAACTGGTATGATTTTTCTTAAAAGGGAAATGTTTGCAGGTGATTTGGTTCCCAAGCAAAAGTTGTGAGAACTTGACCATAAATGGCAAATGCATGTGTGAACATATATGCAGCATACACACACACACATATATATATGTGTGTGTATACATTTTGTCTTTCTAAAAAAGAATATTACTGTGGAGCCTTTTGTTGATAATTGATGAAGCACAATATGGTGTTTATATATATATATATATATATATATATATATATATATATATATACTGTATATATATATATATATATATATATATATATATATATATATATATATATATATATATATATATATATATATATATATATATATGTATGTATGTATGTATGTATGTATGTATGAATCCATAAACAAAATTTTCATAGTCGCTAGGTGGATTCTGATCATGATGACCAGGAAGAACTTGGTTCAGAGGTGTAAGTTCGTGCAGCAGACGGAGATATTGATGTAATGGTGACTAGTTCTCCACGTTGTTGTTGACTAAATGGAAGTCAGGAGTTTGGAAATAATTGATTGAATGAAATAAGAAGGAGGTCAGGCACAGTGAGAACAGAACAAATAATAAAGATCAAAGAAAACAGTCTGAGAAGATATAAAGACTAGTGTTACTGGATGGAGCCAAATCTTATTGGGAGAAATTACGTTTTGCTGTTTATTTTTACTAAAAGGAATAACTGATTGTGGAAGTAACCTTCATTGTATGAGAGGATCAAGGAAAGTAGAAAGGCGAGAAATGTTGATTTTAGAGCGAAATTGAAAAAAAAAGTTCATCTATTATTTTCTTACAGGTAATTTTTTCATGTTGTTGAAATAAAAATATGTTATCATGGACAGGGTTTTATGATTTAGGAGTTAGGAGGAATGAAGAAGGTAAGCATATGAAGTACTTTACAGAATGTTTTGCAATATTTGAAGAATGAAAGAAGTTCGTTATTTAGAAAGCCTAAGTTTGACAGGAAATATCATGTGACTGCGATACTCGTTCTGCTCATGAGTCTTCTGCGAGTGTGTTTTTGAAAAATTGACTCAATAGTAATGAGAAAAGAGACTTTTAGCTAGGTACTTTTAGTCATAAGCTATAAATCATTTACTCTCGCGAAAATTTCTGCTAATTTACTTTAATGAAAAATTACATACCTTTGACACTTTGGGGCATATTACTTTGCACATCATCATTACTCTATGGTGATTATAGTGCTTTAAAAAAATAATGACTCTCGTGAAAGGTTGCATTAGCGCGTTATGGAAAAACATTGTACATAAATAATTGGCAATTAATTTAATTTATTGCTATTAAGGATAATCTTTCAATAATACATAAAAGTTCAGTGGCAACAAATTACCCTCTGATGGTCGCCATTAGTCAGTCTGTTTTTGCTTCATGTCCCAATATCGTATCAGCTGTTTTTTTTTTTTTCCATAATTCCCACACGACCTATTTAAGCGAATATATGAATACATTCTTAAGTTATAGATATACATTTTTGACTCATAAGAAATTATTATTCAGTACCATTTTTACCTTTATATATCGTTGCAGTAGCAGGCTATCTGATCACAGATATTATTAAATGGTGTTTTTGGTGAAGGCTACACAATTGTTCACTGTTTGTATGGAAAATACTTTAATTTAAAGAAGTAATCCTAGTTCCTTTGCAACGTCAATATTTGATGCTATCTGTATGGTAGATTGGGACTCGTTATCAGTACCTATTTATATGTCTTTTATAATGAGTTTCGATGTAATACTCAAACCTATTTGACAGAAGAAAAAACAAATGTTTTCATTTTGTTTGCAAACAATAAGAAACTCTAATTTATCTAATATTGTATCCAAATGAATCAAAACAGAACAAATATTCCTGAATGCTTGTTTTGAATTCTGAAGAGAATTCTTTTTGATGCTTACTTACAATCGTGTGTGAGTTTTTTCATATGACGATACAAACAACCGAAAGCGATAAAAAAAAAAAAATTCCAAAGACTGCATTTTTTCAGATAAACACTGTGGCGTAAATAAGTAGTTTATAGAAGGCCCCAAATTACAAAATTAAAGACACGGTAAGTACAAACAGACAAAATTACAGGAAGGATAAGTAAGATAAGAATCAAGGAAAGGAATGTATGAATCAAAATGTTCAATGGAATGAGAGAATAAGACATTCGATCTTTATTTCACATAGCTGGATTAAAATTTAATTTATAAATGCAGATGAAAACCAAAGAAAGGAAAATAGCCATTTTAACAAATGATCTCAAAATATTTCACTGCAGATGTTACAGTGGTATGTAACGTGAATTTTATGAAGGTGAACAATTAAAAAGGCAGGTGAAATTATCCAAACAAAATTTCAAGTTACATTTAACAAATGAGGTTCCTTAAAGAGAGAGAGAGAGAGAGAGAGAGAGAGAGAGAAATTGGCTATACAAGACGTAACTAGAAAATAATTAACAGTGAGAATAATGAAGAGTATAAGCAAAAGACAAAAATTTTAAATAATCACAAATACGTATCTCATGTCAACCACTGGATACAGTAGAGTGAGGTCGGAATTCCAAACTTTGACCGATAAATCCTAAAAGTGATTCTAGACCTCCGAAGCTTCCTAAAATAAATAAGTGGTAACGTCCTTCACTTCTTTTTTGCAGAATGTTGATCATTTTGTGTTAACTTGACAATCAGATTATAAAAGATAGCAGAAAACAAACACTAAGCTGTCGCAAAAACAATATAATATCCGTGGCACAAATTTTCCAGAAATAGTCAAAGTCATTAATAATCACAAATGTCTGTTCTTGACATGGTTTCACGTTTAACATAAAGCATATTCACATTTAAAATTAACGTTCTTTTCAATGATATCTAAAGAGTATACCATAAACATAATTGTGTATTTGGATATTTTATGCAAAGCTCAAAAAAAATATATTTTTACAACTGATTCAGTCTATTTTCCTGTCTAAATGCAATTGTGATTGTGTGAACCGCAATCGTAATCATTTATAGTCAAAATTAACCTGTCATGTCATGTAGGCATCTTCTTAACCGTGCTGGCTGGAATCAAGGAACATTTAAAGCCTCTTCCTGCGGAGCCCAGAGATCTAGTCCATTCGAGTGAAAGTTCTGATAGTGACTGTAATTAGACAACGCAATTCATGACGATCAAGTCGCGTGCGTGGATGGAATTCTCCCAACGTTAGATAGTGTTAAGAAATTCCAACGGTGCCTCTGTTGTTGTTCTCAGAATAATCCTATTCACATCTAAACACTAGCTCTGGTTTTTGCCCTTTCAGTTTTTTTCCCTCTTCTCCGTAATGGGCCTGTTTTTCTATAAATGTAAATTTCTAAAATAATCCAGAATATTGCTCGGCGCTCACTTATTTTGTTTAGAATAGGTGTGACAGTAATCTAGTATACTACCATAAAGATGGAAGGTATAATGTCTTTTTGTTAAAACAGCAATGATGACTCATCAGAACAAGAAATCGGAGCTTCATTTTAATTGAAAATAATTATTGTGTAGAGAATATCTTAATACTGTTGTAATATACAGGTGGATCTGACCATATAGATTTCATCATAGGGGAGAGAGAGAGAGAGAGAGAGAGAGAGAGAGAGAGAGAGAGAGAGAGAGAGAGAGAGAGCAAATTTATCGTAATGAAGTTATCAGGCAAGTATATTACGTGAAGATAAATGTGTACCTTCATATCTACTTTTTACGTATCTATATCTGTTTATATGTAATTTTCTGAACAAATTTGAATTTTCCTTAGATTACACAAACAAAGACACCCTGACATATGTATGCTCAGTCGTCCTGCTACGCACTTTTATTTTTTTTTTTTTTTTTACATGCCGGGGAATATCATATCCTTTCTTGTAGATCAAGCATAAGCATTTTACGTAATTCATTATTTTATTTCCCCTTGCTAAGTAAAAACAACTCACCCTCTTCATGTTTCTGATCCGCACTGACTTTAAAGTTTAAGAATGTAAGCTGTTAGAATTTTATGTTCATTCATTATCTTTGAATAATCGGAGTTTCTAAAATAAAAACACAGGATCTTGAATATTTTTACCATGTTGAGCCCTTCCCCTTCCTTTGCGTATTGACAAGGCAATGCATATTAATGCATCTATTTTTTTCCTTTTCTATATATTGTTTACATATGTTTATTAGAAGATAAGGTTGGGTAGTATCTGAATCCACTATGGCAGTATGAAGCTGAAGAAAAACAAATCTGCTATTTTTAGTATTAGCGATTGGTGTTACATGTTTTTCATGAGGAGGTGATTAAAAAAATGAGAATATTGAAAAAGATTAAACAGTCGCATAGAAAGAACTGGAACCTGAAAAAATATATACAAATTCTGGCTTCATAATTCTTTACTATACGTAGATATTTTCCTCATAAATAACACTAGGAAGAGAATAATAATAAAAAGCAATTTGCTTGCAAGGTAGAATAATTAATCCAATTATTGTTGTGAAAATATTTCATAACAAGAAAACTGGCAGAATTAAACACATTTACTTAACAAGACTAAGTGCTGACAGTAACTTTCAAATACCATGGATGATGAACCTGTTTTTTTTTACATAGAATATCTGAAATACGGTACTCTAGTCCCTATCCAAGCATGTAATGACATGGTGATTTTTGAGTCCCATATCAAGTCAGGTGCATAATCAAGCAGGGAATTCATCACGACTTGACAATTAACGTTTATTTGAAGCTAGATCAAAAAGTAATAAAGGGTGGTACTGTAACATTTAACTTAAGTGGAATAACAAGCAAGACCGTGGCGTGGAATCTTTATTAGAGATGTATGCACATTTCAATTATAAATGAAGGTTGCTTTTCTGTTATAAAGTAACACATGGCTACAAATTTTGATCTAAGTTTGTACAAAATACAGAAGCAAAGGTGAACAGCTTTCCAACAACCGAGGCCAGGACTGAATAAGATAGGTATCACTAAGTACGGTGACCTTGTCCTGAAATTTTTATTTATTTGGGTCTTGCAGATTTCTCGATAATGGTATGTATGGAACAACAGTTTTTCGTTTTAATAGTCAGGCATGTCGAATTTGGTGAATATTAAATGGTCCAGAAAGTCAAGCTTAAAATGTTGTCATGAATATTATTGTTTTTAATTGTTTTTTTTTTTTTTTTAGATGAAACAGTTTCGTTGTTGACTAAGCCTAAAAGACATTACCTCTGTAAAAGTAATATGCCAGTCTGTGAAAGAATATAGTAAAATGAGTTTAATTATGTCCATATGGCCGAAACACAAAGTGTTAGTATTTCATTGTGGATAAATACATGAAGAAGCCAAAATAATATAAATGAGTAACTAGAATTTCTTACGTATTTGGCCACTTACCATGATTGCCGACAAGATGACAAAATCGATTTAGTAATTCTACTTTAAACTTAAGTAATACTTAGATTACATATTTTTATACTCATACTTGTTTAGATCTTGCGTAATGCAACACTTTTTTTATATTTATGAATTGTGCCTTTCTGCGTACAACAGCAGCAGAGCTGAAATTGTACTGACTGATATTCGAATAGTCTTAGCATTCGTCCGTATCAGAATACCATAATGAATACTGTAATGAATATATTTATATATATATATAATATATATATTTATATATATATATATATATATATATACGTATATATATATATATATATATATATATATATATATATATATATATATATATATATTTATATTTTATTACATCATCGTGACATTTTATATACAAACATTAAGCTACAAATGTTTACTACCCAATTCCTGCTACTTCGGGAATATCGCCGAATGGGAATTATGAGTGATAAATGGTTTGGTACCTAAGTGACTCAAACACTCGACAGTACGAACCAACGATTTCTAGTCGACGTTCAGCACCATTGGGCTATCAAGAGAGGTATAAGTTAATGCCGGCTCTAACTTGCACATACCCGTCGTGTACAGGGATTTGTACCTAGAGTCAGCATCAGCCCACCCCCTCCATGAAAGCCGATTGGTACGTTTGAAACATGTAGCTATTTATGAATTTTGATCACATCTCTGTGAATTTTATATACAAATATTAAACTACAAATGTTCTTTAATGTCCAATTCGCTCTACTTGGGGAATATCACCGAATAGGAATTATAAGTGATAAATGGTTTGGTACCTAAGTGACTCGAACACTCAGCATTACGAACCAACGACTTCTAGTCGACGTTTACGACAATTGGGCTATCAAGAGAGGTATAAGTTAATGCCAGCTCTTCCGTACATATAGCCATCAAGTACGTGGATTTGTACTTAGCTCTGGCATCAACCCAACCCCACCATGATTGCCGATTGGTAAGTTTGGAACACGTAGCTATTTATGAATTTTTATAACGTGACATTTTATATAGAAACATTAATCTACAAATGTCCTTTAATATCCAGTTCGCGCTATTTTTTAATATATCACCGAAGGGGCATTATAAGTGATAAATGGTTTGGTACCTATGGGACTCGAACACTCGATAGTAAGAACTAACGACTTTCAGTCGACATTCAAAACCATTGGGCTATTAAAGAGTGTAGGTGAATGTCTGCCGTACATATACCTGGTATATGTTTTAGTTTTGAATTATACATATAGATTATTGCTTACTTTCTTATAAATATTGTGATACTTGATTTTAATTCGTAATATCATAATGTTAATTTATAAGGAGCTGTTATATTACACGATGATATTTTGTAACAAAAAACTACCAGTCAATAGTCACAGGCATCATGTGCCAGCTTACACTTCATAATTACAAATTAATTATTGCTGGTTGACACTGCATGCAATTCTTCCTTACTTCTATACTTTTGGAAATATTATTATTCAGCTACGTGAACTCTTGTAATGCAATTTTTTTATATATATTCTCGTCTCGTAAAGTATATCCTCATTTTTTAATAATAATAATAATAATAATAATAATAATAATAATAATAATAAATAATAATAATAATAATAATAAAGTCAAACCCCATATCTTTTTCGATATTAATTTTTCGTTTCGATAACGTCATTTCAAAAAATCCTCTCGGTACGGAAAAATATCAGAGTTTTCTGAATACTTGATTAAGGAAATACATTTTTCTGACCTGACTGAAATTTCGGAAAAGATATAACGAGGAGATTAATCGGTGGTAAAAATATTATGCAAAACTGATGAGGCGAAGATCTAAAACAATTTGGCACAAAGCCTCGGCTAAAGGATGCCCGTGATTTGCTAAATTGGGAAATTATGTTAAATAAGATCTTTTATCCGGCCCGTCTTGCAGATTTTCGGTAAACACTTGAGTAGCTGAGATTAAAAAGCTTTCTTTTTTTTTTCTCTTGTTTTTCCTTCTCATGAGATCATGAGAGAGGATATACTAGATCTCTGAGAGGATTTAATACTCTCTGAATTTTTTCCCAAATAATCGAATAAAGAATTATTAGTATCTGTTTGTTGACAATATTTGTTATATCACCTTAGTTAGTTTACATCATAGTTACGTATATAGATTTCCTTTAGTGAATGGTTAATGAAAATTAATCACATAAAATACTGAAAACGGTGTTATGTCTTTTTTGAAATGTTATCCTTATATTGTAGGGTAAATGAATAGTATGTGAGGGCATGAGTTTGTCTTTTAAAAATGAACAACATGCATATTATCACTTGGCCATAAAAAAAAAATCTTTTATTCTTGTACATGGGTAAAATACAAAGGGAAATTTTGCTTGTCTTTAAGCGTAATTAAAACTCAGGCATTGCTCTTGTGATAAAATAGAAAAAAAAATCTAAACAGACAATCGTACTTAATTACTTATATGTTGAGAAAAGTATTCATCAATTTTTAAAAGTTTCGTCGCTCAATTTTTAAGTATTGATTTCACGCGCTGGTGTTTTTCACTGTATTTCTAAGGATTCCGTATAAGATTTTAAGTTTTGTTATTACCCCAATGATGTATCATATCAGTCATGTTTACAATATTTTATATGAAAAACTAAATATACCCCCGCGGTGAATGATTCGTTACAAAAACGGCTACAGAATGTCAGCCAAAATCTTTTTCTTTAATGCATATCCAACGCATCATAAATTTAGTAATATATCTTTTGGGTGACATTACTGTAGGAAATCACAACAAAGAATTGCATGTTACAGAGAGAAACATTTAAGAACATGTTTAATGCCATTAGACGAGCTAGATTGGCTGTAATAGCTACGCGTTTCAATACTGATTCTCGTTTTGCGATTTTTGTTTTTGCTACTTCGACATCAGCATAGCAGTAGCATTAATGAACTCATTAACTATCTGCATCTCGTTTAAAAATATTGTAAAATAATTTAAAAAGTTTGGCGAACATACAGAAAAAACACTGAATTATTGAAAGGATAATCAGCTACGAAAATTACTGAAGATAAAAATATTCGAAATTAATTGAAAATAAAGATTAGATCAGTTTTTATTGATCGTAGACACATGTATAAGAAGAAATTTGAAGATGAAAAACAGAAAAAATACGTTCGTTTGGGTACAAAGATTATTTTAGAAACTAAGTCTTTCACAATAGCGAGAATAGAAGGAAAACAGGTTATACAAATAATAACTCAACATGAAACATCTCTGTTGCAATATCAGATCAGCCAAAGGTTAAGAAATTCTCTTAAACAGTGAATTCAATGATAGTTTTAAGTATATATATATATATATATATATATATATATATATATATATATATATATATATATATATATATCTATCTATCTATCTATCTATATATATATATATATATATATATATATCTATCTATATATATATATATATATATATATATATATATATATATATATATATATATATATATATATATATATATATATATATATGTATATATGTATGAATATGTGTATACATTCATATATTAAGTCGTGTAGCGAACTACAGTATGTGCTGACCTGGGAAAAGTATATCCGGTGCAGGTGCATTTATGTTGACGTTGGAGGTTTCCTCTCGGTTAGATACTGCGGGTTCAATTGTGCCTTCTGATCATGACCAAAATGCATGGAGACAATGTGACAGATTGATGGAAGCGCTGTGATCCTTCGAACATGGAACCGGTGTCGTCATGCTTCTGGGGAAGGGTTATTAAGTGAGTGCGTGCATATGTGCACTCTCTAATGTGTATATTATCAAGGAACCATACAATAGCTTTTCACTTCGATTTGCGGCTGGGTGTGATTCGCTCTTTGTTTAGTGTTAGTGGATAAGAACAGCCACTGTGGGATACGTTTATTTGCGGCCATAGAATGTGAGTAAGGTAACTCATTAATGCTCATATTTTTTCCAGACATTATGTGGAATACCCATTTTGTGTCGCAGTGAAACTCCTCTGTTTCTCCATTATGCATTTTCTTGTTTTAAATGTCGTTTGTTTATACACTATTTCAGGTTGTAATATATGCCATGTTTCTTTTAACAGTAATTCTGGGTTCGCCCCGTGAGGACGAATATTTTGGAAGTGGTGTTCTTTTAACATACTCTGTGACATTTATTTTGGTCTAGAATAATTATGACCTTTTTATTTTGTTTGGTGACCAGGGTGATAGTCACTATAATAGTATTGGTTGGTCTAGAATCATTAATTCGATTGATTGTGAATCTGAATTTCCTCTAGTTATGATTTTAGGGGGTGTGAGTCACTCCATTTCATGACCGTAGCTTTTGCTGAAATACATCGGGGATGTAAGAAGATACGACGCTGTTCTTAAAACAGATGCAATAAGAGATTATGACCCTAATTGACATTGTTGAAGGGCATAACATATATATATATATATATATATATATATATATATATATATATATATATATATATATATATATATATATATATATATATTTTATATATATTTTTTACATATTTTGTTACATTGACCTTTTTCATATTCAAAAGTATTAAGCCACAAATATCGTTCAGTATCCCTTTCACTGTACCCTGGGAATAACTATCACCGCAACGAAATAATAACTGAGAAGTGCTTCGTCATCAGTGGGATTCGAATCTCTGCCTGGTTTAGAAACAATGATAGACAGTTACTTTGACCACTGAGCTTTCAAGAGAGGCAGAAGATGATATCGATTCTGTTGTACTTATTGCTGTAGAATTCAGATTTTGTACTTGGAACCGATTTCAACCGAACTTTACTATGATAGCTGACTGGTAAGTTTGTAAAACGTGGCTAATTAAGAAGTTTTGACATATAGGAGGCGATATTTGGGAATATGAAAATTATCATTGTGTATGTGAAAATAATTCATACTTAGGCACGTGTTACAAACTTACCAATCAGCTATCAAAACTTGAATCCAACAAGTATTGTGTCAACTGGCGACATCATTTATGAGTATGTGGATTTGGCGATAAATAAAACCTGACTGGTGTTCTTTCATTTTTAATTTATTTTATACATTTCGTGGGATATTATACCAAGAGAGAATATATTTATGTACTTCTTTATATATTGCAAAACTAATTTCTCAACTTTCTTCCAACCTCTCTCTTTACAGGTGCATGAATGATTTTAAATTTAATTCATTATATAAAGTAAATTGTGAATTTATTTATATAATTTTATTTTTCAGTAATGCATAAGGACAACAAAACAATAATATGTTTAAAAAACAAATATATAAAAAATATTTTACATGATTGCTAAGAGACGAATGATGATAATTATGAACGATTTTTTTTACTCAGTTCATCTTTCTTTTTTGGTTCGGAGCGGTACAGTAGAGTAAGTCTTTTTACAGGGAGTCATTTAATCATTTCCATTATGAAGGTATCACATTATTGATCTTTGGTGGATTGCTTAAATTAGGACATAGACATAAGCCATATAGACAGACCTTGGAGAATTTTTTTTTTTTTCATTTTATTTTCGTTATTTTTCTGTTATTATTTTTCCCATTTAAACAGTGAGCATGATATTTACTAACCTAAAATTTAACTCTGACTAGAATTAATGAGTCATTTGAAACAGAATTTTTGAAAAGTGGCATACAAGTGATGATTTTCATATTAAAAATTATTTCTGAAAAGAGGATATTTAGTGGCACTATGTTTAACATATAACTTGTTTCTTTCTGAAAGGCGCCTGATTGAGGGAGAGTAATTCGCTTATCATGTGCGTCTACTACGGAAGCGTGCCTTAAAGCAGATAATAAGGTATGTAGACTTCAATAGTAAGCCATTTCACTTAATAAGGAGGCAGCTCAACCGGGATCTAGAATAAAAAAAAAAATTCTGATTGTCTATAGCCAGTTCAGTCTTCTTATGCTTTATTAACGATAAGCTCACTGACACTAAATATCCACAATATTAATTGCCTCCTGTACCTATACAAAAATCTCACCAGCAGCGCATCAGACACTTGCAAACACTGTACAATATATTTCTCTCTAGCTTCCATGATGTTTAGGAACTTCCGTTCTAGTGCGTTATTCACTATGTTTAACATATAACTTGTTTCTTTCTGAAAGGCGCCTGATTGAGGGAGAGTAATTCGCTTATCATGTGCGTCTACTACGGAAGCGTGTCTTAAAGCAGATAATAAGGTATGTAGACTTCAATAGTAAGCCATTTCACTTAATAGGGAGGCAGCTCAACCGGGATCTAGAATAAAAAAAAAAAATTCTGATTGTCTATAGCCAGTTCAGTCTTATGCTTTATTAACGATAAAACTCACTGACACTAAATTTCCACAATATTAATTGCCTCCTGTACCTATGCAAAAATCTCACCAGTAGCGCATCAGACACCTGCAAACACTGTACAATATACTTCTCTTTAGCTTCTGTTCTAGTGGGTTATTCACTACACTTATTCAACACTTAGCCTACTAGGTTTCCCTCTCCTCGTAGCCAACTATCTCAAAATATCCTGAATCATCTTTTCACTGATGCTGACTTTTTTATATCTTTATTCTTCCTACCTACAAACTTTCAGTCATTTCGTTCATATACTAAACAAACAATTCATCGTACTGTCTTCCACATTTTTCTTTCATTTGTTTTCAACATTCAAACTTTCCATTATTAAGGCGGACAAATTCAACAGTCATCACAGGCATCCCAACATTGACTTCCATAAATACTTCTTTTAGACCATGCGTGGCAGCAGAGTTTATAAAAAATTAAAACAACAGTCTTGCTCATTTATATTTTGTCATCATCCTACCATAAATTAGTGTATTTTAGCATTCCTCAGGTTTGCCTCCAGGTTCTTCTTACAAATATTTTGAAGTCCTTTCATTGGTTCCGGCAGTTTCTGTTTACTCTCATATGTCAACACTATATTTCCAATTAACATTAGTCACATTACAATCCATTCTCGGCTTATCTTTTACTCCACACTGCTCTCTCCCTGTCAGTCAGTATTGTTTAAATCAAACTCATGCTGTCTAAACTGCCAAGTATAATTAGTAAAGTTCTGCCATTATGATTCTTGTAGCCATAATGTGCCGATTTACGCTTATAAGAAGGAACTGATATGACTCTTCATAGTTCTTAAGGCACATCTTCCACATCAAGACAAACCTTGTACATCCTGCACCACATTTATCTTGTAACCCTATCTATTCCTGCCCTTTTTCTTTTCCTCAGCCTGACTTCCTCAACAGTCATTATCACGAGGACTTTCAAGTTTACATTAAGCACTTCCATTTTTGCGTCACTGAACTTATCTTCTCTTTTGTTCTCCCCATTCAACATATTAAAAATCATTTACACACGATAACATTTTCCCTACCTGAGATCCATGTGCTTATTGCCATTTTCCTTTGCATTTCTACTTATTTATATCTTATACATACATATATACTGTGTATATATATATATATATATATATATATATATATATATATATATATATATATATAAATATATATATATATATATATATATATATATATATATATATATATATATATATATATATATATATAATAATAAATTTCTGACTCACGTCAGGATCAGAACCCAGGTCTCTCAGGTGATTGTGTGTTGATGATTTTATATATATATATATATATATATATATATATATATATATATATATATATATATATATATATATATATGTGTGTGTGTGTGTGTGTGTGTGTGTGTGTGTGTGTGTGTGCGTGCGTGCGTGCGTGTGTGTGTATTAGGGCTTTGGTTTCCATAACAAAATACGTAGTGCTTAACGTAAGCTAAATAATCGTTTATCCTTAATACTCTGCACGATCGTAGACACAGTTAATAAAAATAAAAAAATAAAAAAAATTATTTTGGATTAGCATCTAAAGCATTATTGAATAACAAAGATCTAGGAAATGCAATCAGTTCATTATGCGTTTATAATACAAACTACTTGTATTTTTATACCGATTCGAAAATGCTAATGACTTCATAAATAACTAGTGTGCCAGGGCTCATAAAAATATATGTTAAAAAAACATGAATTCCCAAGGAACCACTCCTACATGGGAGCAAAAAGGAAATACAGAAAAAGCGAAAGAAAAAAAAAAGAAGTTTGTTTACTCTGTCCTAAATAAGCCTCTTCCTTATTTGGAGGGAAAAACAAGTTGACAATAAAGCCCATTAGGAGGGTAATGGAAATTGCTTACTCAAGGAGAGCTCTTGGCTATTGAATATGAGGGAAATATACAACTTAGTCATCCGCCGCCGATGGACAATAAAACCACTCCGGCTGTAAATTTTTCAGCGGAAAGTTCTAAAAAGGATACAAAAAAAAATACGGTTTGTTGTGGGGAAAATTTTACGAAATTTTCATCATTTTCTTTTAATCAACTACACACCAGAGTTATAAATATCAAGTTTTGACCCACGTCAATGTAACAGCAACAGTGTTTAGCGGTGTGAAATAGCTGAGGCAAAAAGACCTAATTAATTGACATAATTAACTGGCAATGATAAGTTGCAGATATGTTTAAAGGCAAGTGTACACGGAAATATCAGAAACACTGCCTAAAATAAAAAGAGGTGATGTTAATGCATAGGCAACATACGACAAGAAAGCAAACAAATACACTCTATTATCTATTATCTAATATATATATATATATATATATATATATATATATATATATATATATATATATATATATATATACACACACTCGCTCTCTAGCAAAAAGTATGTAAATTCCACGGATAAACGTATAAGCGGACTTACCAGCTTCCTCACTGTGGAAGAAGGATTTTGTTGTGCTAGTGTCAGTGATATCTACGTCAATAAGTATCGAGAAATTGTCCTGATATAGCTACAGACAAATAATCGTACTCATTCATTTACAGTATTTTTCCCTATGTAAACACATGTAACTGAACAAATGGGTAATCGAAATAACCGTATTAGGAGTAATATGTCTCAAAGTAACTTGAGCTAATAATATTCTGACAAACAAACATACTGTAGAAGACTATCACAGAAGCCCTACTAAAAAAAAAAAAAAAAAAATAGATGTTTTCCAAGGCTGGCGAGGTCTTTACGCCACTGGAACTTGGTCGACGTTCCAGGTACCTAAAAGACAGGGACACGATGGATAAAGATTAATCGAATGAGACCTCACGGTACTTTCCTGTATAAGACGAGACAGCATCTTTTCGGGATTCAGTTCAAGCAACGTTGTGAGAAACTTCCTTGCTTGGGGCCACACTCCAAATAGTTCGCCTTCATAAAATGTTTATGATAACATAAGACTTCGCATAAATATGAATCTTCACGACTAATCATTTAAAGAAAGTTAACGAAAAAATACTTATATTCATATATCTCTGCTTTTAGGAATTTCTTTTATATTGAAATTTCTCTCTCCCTTTCCATTCCCCTTCCATACTATTTGTCTTTCTTCCTTAAACGCTCTCTCGTCTAGCAAAAGGTTATGGACATTTGGTGAGAGAAAATGACCCAAAGTGGCGAATTGTAATATATCAGATCAATTAATTATTAAATGTCTGATCGCTCTGGCTGCCTTAAAATTTCCAATAACTTGAGATACAATGCATTGTATCTCAAGGCTAGGGAGTGCTTAGAATTTGCGAGCGCCTGTAGAGTAGACCAATTGATGGGAAAATTCTCCCAAAGACCTGAAGGCCTTTTCTCCTAATCCAACGACAATATTTTTACTTCAGAAGATTTTTGAAGTGGAGAAGTCGATATATTACAATTTCTTTACCTTAGTGCTATAACGTCTAGATATTCTTAACGAAAAAATCATAATCAAACTTTTCAAAAATTTGCGGGTACCGAAATATTATAAAATTAATGCTAAACACTGACTGGTCGCTTTGATTTCAGTTTAATCTGTAAAAAATCTTTTAGCACTGATGTGTAATTTTATAAATGACGTTTTTCGTCACTACATTGACCTCATTTGACCATTCTGGCTAAACTGGTTCAGTTATGCGTTTCCTGTACGACTGGCTACTTGGCAGTTGTTAAATGCTGCGGTAACCTTTCCAGTAAATAAGGTTAAGTTATTTGTCTATGTCAGCATTTGGTGGCACAACATTTTGTTGATAGCCCAAAGTGTAATTCGTCTCCACATATCCTGGCAATGTTAGTAATGTTAGTAATTAAATAGGTACCTGCCCTTACAATTGCCATCGTCCACCGTGTAAATAAGTGGCTTTTACTGCATTAAACTATAATCAGTTTATTCTAAGGCCTCTGATTGTACCTCAGTATTGAACAACCTACTAATGGCGTGGGAACTGGTCTGGAAACTGAACAATTTCTTTGTAGGAAGAAGAAATATGACTGCAGCAGTTCTGTGAGTGATGTGTGGATTTTTAGTGATGTTAAGAGCGCTTCTGAGAGCAATTTCATCATTAGCCTTTTGAAAAAATTTTTCTTGTGTGCTTGACGCTGCCACCATAGTCTGTTTAATCTAAACGTTGTTCAGCTTAAAATTCGTTAAATATTATTATTATTATTATTATTATTATTATTATTATTATTATTATTATTATTATTATTATTATTATTATAGTTAGTAGTGCGCTACAACTATGTAGGCATACTGAACTACGGTCATAAAGTGGTAAACAACCCCAAGAACTTTTTTTGGACCCCTCTAGCCCCAATACCTACGAGATTAACGAGTGGGCAAATGTCAATGCTGAATTATATTTCCGATTAAGTACCCGGACGACCAGGTATTTGTCACGAGTTTGCCACCCTGTACCCCCAGAGACCACAGTAAGAGGAATTGGAAATGTGTAATGATTTACATGGCTCACCTGAAATTTAGGATTCCATTTATTTAAATAGTTAAATAGGTTTCTTTAAATTATGTTAAGTAAATTGTAAAATCATGCACACCCACATAAATACAGTTTTCATCCATTCTACAGTAAGTTTTGACAGGAAGTGGGGGATCTTGGTCAAGTCAGGTCTGGTATACATAGCTCACTAGGTTAGGTAAGGCAGGGAAGGCTAGGCAGTGTGCATCCCAGGAAAGACCACTTACCCACCAAGTCTTCATAACATGAGGTTTGGATGGAGGGTGGGTGGGTTAGAATACCCAGCTGGGTTTTTCGTGTGTTTTAAATATTCATTGTCAAAAACATTTATTTTTGAAAAACATTTTTACGTTTAAACATGTCCTGACCATTTCTATAAAAAATAACATAATAATTTTCTCACTGGGAAATTAAATGAATTGAAGGTTTTGCTGCTGTTAATACACCGTAAGCCTGCTAACTAACTGGGAAATAGATTATAAGTCCCCTTAAGGATGACTTTAAAATCATTTTTATTAATATGAAGGCCAAGAGAGCTTAGGGTTTGAAAAATGGTGTAGATATTTCGCAAAAGACGATAATTCCTAGATGAAATGTTTCCTCTTAGAAAGGCAATATATGACTTTAGCTTTTCTATTTTGGGGTGCAAAAAAAAAGTTCTTACATTTATGCATGAATGCGGGAACGAATTCGAAATAGCACATCCTCTTAACTTTCCCATCTTTATTCCCAACGGAGAGATTTGTATAAGCACATCCTCTTAACTTTCTCATCTTTATTCCCGACGGAGAGATTTGTATACCAGTTTAATACTTTGAGAGTCTTATAGTAAAAGAGGTCTTAAGCAGTTAAATAGACAGATGATAATAATAAACGATAATTATATTATCCTTTACATTAGGATTACTGATAGTTTCGAAAATAATAATTTGCACTATCAACTACAAAATCATTCAAAGTAGTGACCACTAGATTAACGCTGGGAAGATGTAAATCTAAACAGTGCACTATGCGTTTTACAGCGTGCTATACATCACCGAATGAATTCTGAAGAAATGAACGATGAATTTTATGTAGACATGTAGACGGTTATAGATGGAACACAAGGAGATTTGCGAGTTGTTTTTGGTATAATTACGAATGTAATAGGTAAGGGAGGTCTGGGAAAATCTACAAATGAAAATGGGTTGCAATTTATTACTTTTCTTTCGGAAATAATTTAGCAATTGGAGGTTTCTCCAAAGTAAGAGCATCTATAAAGAATGTTTAAATGTCAATTCTGGGAAATTATGATATGAATTACTAAACAGATATGAATCTTTGTATGACAGTAAAACAATATTTTAAAGATTTTGTCATCTAGAGAACAGAGCTTGAAGAAGAATATTAGAAGTCAGGTGGCAGGATAGAGTGAAAAATGTTACCACGGGGGTCATTGCCTAAATTCTATAATTTTCATATAGATACCATAATGATGAAAGAGAGATGTTGATGGTTTAGACTTGAACTTCCCTTAATCCCAAAGTATCCTAGGTGTCATCTGGGTTACTTTGGGCACCCGAAAAGTTAGAAGACCGACAACTACAATGAGAATTATAAGGGAGGCTGGAAATAAGTGGAGACTTTTGTATGAAGCAACACAGGAAAGGCATTAGTGGTGGAATTCCACAGAAGCCCTTTGCGGCACACTGAATTGGAGATGATGATAATGGTGTAGATTTTTTCGTGTTTATTACTGGGCATCTACAACAACGAAAGAGATCATACCAGTATATAACTCTAGTGGCAAAGATATCCGCAAATTGTTTTTTAAATTATTTTTAGATTTTTATAAGGCATGTAATCAAGAGAGATATTAGGGTTATTAGATTAAATAGTTCCGACAAAAATTGAGAAACCTTATAAGAATGCCAAAAGTAACCTCTTCTTACTTTTGTCAGTGTATCTTCCTGCGAAATCATAATGCCACCCTATTGGGAATTAACCAGCGATATTAAAGGGAGAATATCTGATGCAGCGATGAAATTCAGTATAAAGTGAAGGTCATTTTGAATGATAAAACATATGATAGCATTTCTATTAAATAGTAGCAAATTATCGTTAGATATTATTGAGAAATTCATGTAATACTGGGAGGTTTTACACGATGTATTAACTCAGACAGAGAATATAAATTCAAAAAGCAACTTTTCTCACGTTTCATGATACATTAAATGTAGGTGGTGCTGGATATCAGAATTATTCTACGAATTCATAGTAACAGTTGTAAAGACTACCATTACTGGAATTAAATTCGCGGAAGTAAAAGTAATAACAAAAATCTAATATTATTCATACTCTTCCCTAGAAATCACAGAAAAAGTTGCAAATATTTTACTTATTAATTCCCACTAATAAAGGAATTTAATGCCAGTTACAGGAGTTGGGTATAAACTTTTATTTGAATTATCAGGAATCATTTGCAGAACCTCATTTTTCGTAGAATTCGTTTTATAATTTTTGCTAATATGCAAATTTCAGAGCAGGCTCTATCAGTGTTGGCATTAAATATGGTTCTCTTTAGGGCTGGTGAATATCCTGTTCATATAAAAAAAAGGCAAATCGTTATGGAAGATTTTATTTTATAGCAAATTAAGATAAGAATAAATTTTTTTACATTCATCGTTATAAGGTCTTATCTATTGTTAATCTACGGATAAATAATCTTCTTAATAAGGATGAATGTGAACGTACGCCAGTACAATACAAGCTGTCAAATGTGTTATTTTTAATGGAAAATTTTAAGGCTTTGTATATAAGGAGATTGTTTTTTTACCATGGAACGCAAGGGCATGTGGTTGCAAAATCCTTAACCATATCTTTGTACTATGCCGGTTTTAGGTAAAAAATGAGGGTAGGCCGTTCCCCTTAGGCGACAGTATTCAGGACCCCCTACTTTCATGGTAAATGGATGAAGGGTATCACAAGGTTCACGACTATGGTTGAAGACCCTAATGAAGTAGTGGTAAATTATAGTAGGAACGTTGATACCTGACAGGAAAGTTAAGAGAAATTGTAGATGTGATAGATAGGCTGATGAATAATGTGTGTACAATAGACTACGTGGAAGGGAAAAGGACACAGAGAGTTAGAAAATGGGTCATGGTTGTGGAATAGAGAGGTACAGGATTCAGTTAGGAAGAAGTCTATCGATTTCAAGAACTGGAAGGAGAGACGTGTGGAAAATTGCCGAGGAATGATAAAGCGAAGTGGAAGTGGAAACTAAGAGGATATTGGCCATAGCTTCAGGAAGAGCTACAACGGAGCTGAACCGAAAATTTGTTATAAAGGATGGTTACAAGAATACTTACAGAACAGCAATCTCAAGGAAAAAGCAGGGACAAGATCTGGGTCAGTCAGTGTCATCCAAGATGGAGAAGGAAATATCTTGCAGAGGGACGATAACATGAATTGAAGATGGGCTGATTACCATAAGCATCTTTCAGAGAAAATGAAAGAGGGGATTTGGGGGAGATGGATAGGGGGATGGGTGTGTAAAGGAGATGAAATTAATAAAGGATACAAAGACTATAAGTAAAATGAAGAGTGACAAAGCTCTAGGTCCATCAGAGTGTAAACTGAAATGTTGTACTTCCTTGGCATAGAGGAACTGTTAAAGGCATTCTAGAAGGTGGAAGTAATGACAAATGACTGGGAAGAAAATCTGATGGCAACTATGTTTAACAAGAAAGGAGATATTATGAAATGTGGTAATTACAGATGAATCAAGTTACAGAACATTTGTTGAAAGCTGTAGAAAGAATGCTTGGAGAGAGATTATGAGAGTTGTAAAAATTGGTGAACAGCAGCATGGTTTCTTTAGAGGGAGAGATATGGCTGATCTTTATAATAAGAGAGTTACAGGAAAAGATCCTGGAAGGTAATCTGAAACTCTACAGTGCATCTATAGACATATCGCTAGCATTTAATAGAATACAAGGGTAGGTAGTACTTTGATATTTTAGAAGAGAATAGTGCTACAGATGTTGGGTGAGTTGGTTGAAATGATGTACAAAACAAGAATAGCAGTAATAACAGCCTGTGGTAAAACAGAAATGTCTGGAGTTGGAGCTTGTGTACATCAAGGATTGGCACTTAATCCATTTCTGTTTGCAATGGCTGTGGATGTACTAAGTGAAAGGAATAGGAATGAAAACCTATGTGAATTGTTATAGGCAGATAATCTGGTGATTACAGCACAAACTGAAGAATTGTAAAGAAGGGTAAGGTAGTGACCGGAATCTTTTGAATTGGGTGGTATGGAGGTAAAAATGAGGCTATGATGTCGACTAAGTAGGGAGGAATAGGTTATTTATACGAGACAGAAGAGGCCTAGATGAAAAACAGGTAGAAAATATAAAGTACTTGGCATCTACTATTAATCGAAAGATTTTAAGCCCGAATCCTGGTCAGAGTAGGGAGATTATTATGTAATTCCCTTTACGTTTTATTTATTGCCAAGATAAAATTAACTCGATGTTGGTTGGGTGTTTCTTAGTTTATTTGAAACTTTAAGCTGGCCATACGTGTAATTAATGATAAAGTTTCATACACACATAGACATTTATGAAGTTACCCTAGTTTTTTATTATAAAAAAAAATATTGCCGTCATTAATCTCTCCTCCGTTTGATTTACACTGAAAATTTTCAATTAGATCGCTTTTCATTATACTGCAGAACGGTATTTAGGTAAAACAAAGACCATAGGAATTCAAAGAATCTCATCCCGCGGTTGTTTTCTCGTAGTGGAATTTTAGGCAGAAAAGCTTAAAAACGTGAATGGCTTTATTTTCCACCCGCGGCCAAGATTACACCGTATTTTCCCCGCTATCCGACCATAGGGAACACTGAATAAGCATATTTTTTTCTCTTTTTCTAATGGGCTTTTATGGTTAACTTGTTTACCTTCCCATTCCAGTAGCTGCTCATTCTGGACAAGGTAAACAAACAATTTATTTTCACTCGGGAACCTTTCATTATCATTTGTTTGTTAGTTTTTTTGTCGTATTTTTTCTGGATAAGTATTTAATTCTATTAATACTTTATTATCCATATTATCGTTCTTTTACTATTTATCACTTTTGTTAATTTCCTTGACCAATTATCAGTATGGTTTCCAGCTTTGGGAAGATAGGTTTCATAATCTGTTAAATTCAAATCACATGGTATTTAAAAAAAATGATCGTTTTTATTTATTTCAAACATTTATAGGAAAATTTCCTAGCTATAGGCAAGCATATTGAGAGTATGCGATGTTGTGGGAGTATAGTTATTGTTATTTTCCTTTAGAAAGGTAATTATCGATTAAGAATAATACATTGTTGAATTTCTATTAAAGTTTCAGTCGATACTCATTAGATTTGTTAATATTATGTGATACGTTCATTGATATTCTAACAAGTGTGCATTTATTTTTCCCATCTACTAATATTTGTTTTTGTCATCGACAGCACCACGGCAAGGCAACTTCCCAGTCACATTACCATAATTACATGAACAACATCCTTTTTGTATGATTTATGATTTTCTTTTGTGAATCAGAAACTCTTTCTTAACCAATGTACTTGCATTTGACTATCATAACATGTGTAAAGTATGTAAAGTTTCCTCGGTATGTAACTTAAACAGTTTTAATGGCTTTTCACGTGTTTTTGTTTACGACATTTTAAACGTAATCAAATTTATTATTTATATTATGATACTGCATTATCATCGGGAATTTAGTAATTCCCCTCTGTTGGTCTGTTGATTACGAGAGGCATTATTTTTTATAAGGGTCACCAGTCAGTAGGTCTTGAAAACTATAGTATCTCTGCTAGATGTGTATAGCTGAATAAAGCTGTCCGTGAAGGACGTATATGCAAGGTCAGTGTTAATAATCTTGTCAAGTGAATTTGTAGTAAATTGTGGGGTACTAGAGGGTTATGTTATGTCACCTTTACTGTTTGGCTTTCTTACGTATTTTACAATGAAAAGAGTCGTTGGAGATGGAGAAGGGGGGTTAAGGCTGGAGTAAAGGTGGAACCTTGATAGGCTTAGAATGCGCTGAGGATATTGTTTCAATCGGCAAAGCATTATAAAATTTACAAACTTTGTTTAACGGAAGGCATCAGATAGGACTCGAGATATATCGAAGAAAAACGGACACCATGAGGACAGACCATGTTCGAAGAGATGAAATAGCTAGTCTTATATACGTAGGTAATTTTATTTTCTTGTTAGTGAATTTCTTAATATCTGTAAGTAGTTTAGACTAAGTGCATTTAACCGGGTGCCCTTGTACCATAGTACCATTCAATAGTTATCTTTTCTTTTTACATGTACCTTAGTTTCTGCAATGCCGTTCTTCACACTGCTTCACAATCATTCAGGAATTAATGAATATCCTTACAAAAACTCTAATGTCTTCATTCCTATGTTTTTTGACTCGGTGCGTAACATGCACAAAATTTCACATACTGTAAATGTTATCATAACCTACGAAGAAATGTTTTTCTTAACTGAGTGGAATTGCATCTATATTAGAGAGACATTTACAATACATTCCTGTAAAGCTGAAAAACCCTCCATTTCCTTTATCAGCTGTAGTCAGCATCACTTTGGTAGTAAAAAAAAAAGTATAGCATTTTTAGCACTTATTTAAAAGAAGATTTAATGTTTCATTTCATTATAAATATTTATGAAAGCGCCTTGAAAGTTGAGATGATCACCTGACATTACTCCTTCGTGTGTGTAAAATAGAAAATCGAGAATTCAGCTTCAAAAATTTCCGTCACCCACAAGCTACTTTCATGGAATGATCATTTACGACATCATTCAATTTCGTGCTTGAGAGATGGATATGTCGTCGTATTGCATAGACATAAGGTTTTTTCATGGAGTCAGCGCTGGACTTATGATTCACAAACAAAACAAAATATTTATTGTCATCTAAATGGTCTATTTTAATTCATAGTCAGTCTCAAATGGATTACGAAGGTCTTAAGATAAGCTAGCGGAAATATTGGTATTAACTCACGATGTACTTGATAGTAATGATTATAACGAAGCTTGATAGCGGTGCGAGGATGCTAGATAATATTGTTTTCAATACTTTCTCACGGTAAATTAGGTTCTTACCTAGTCTGTTAGATCTTCTTACTTAGTCTCCGTCATTCGACAGTCACTTCCCATTATTCATCCATCTCTGAATCTAGCAGTTTATGTTGCGTGTAAACATGTATCTGTGAGGAACTACGTAATAAATTAAATAAATGATGGCTGTAACAGGACGAAAAGTGAGAAAAATTACTAGAAATGTATAAGAGACGTGACAGTTGTGAAGGCCTCTAAAAAGACAATACAGAATGCACGCCATCTTATTTATGATCTGCTTGAGCAACGGATCGTATGACAATGAGCTTGCAGGTTAAGTAAATATAATGATCGACTAATCAAGGACATATTTATAAGAATATTTAAAATAAAGTGGCACGCGTGTTTTCAAAGCGGGTAATTATATGTTAATCCATTAGCTTCACAAATGGCTTGGCCATCTGCATAATGATTCAGGTCATGAATATGATAAGTTGAGTAGGATGGGAAAGAACTTTTATTTCTGCTGTAAGTCATGAATGTAACTGCGACACTACTTAAGAGAAGGGATGTTTCAGAACTATATTTGACAAAGTAACCTTAAGTTTCTTGCACATATAACGCAAGAGGTTCCTTAATTTGATAGACTAATGGTTGCAGTAGTGTTAAAATTATTCATGCACCAATCACTGATGATGCTTAACTAGAACCAATAACATAATTTTTCAGATACTGTAAGCCTCAAGACTATTCAAGATGAAGTCCTCTTGAAAGAATAAATTACATAAATTATTATGTATATATACACATATGTATATATACACATATATGTATGTATGTATATATATATAAATATACAGTATATATATATGTGTGTGTAGAAAGATAGCTGAATAGATAGATAAATAAACAGAGAGAGAGAGAGAGAGATACAGAGATCCAGCAGAAAAAAGGGAAAGAATTAGTATGTTTCAGGCTTCTCTGGCGCTACACTTCGTCGAGTCGGAGTGGACAGGGAAAAGAATGTACCTTATCTTGACGTTGGGCTATCCTTTCAATCAGTTCTCAAGCTTAGATAGTGCAAAGTACCATAATCCATATAATGATGAAAATAAAATGCTTTAGGAATATCAAAGCTTCATAGATTTAATAATTTTGATGAATTAGCTTTTTGGTCTGTATGAGATCTTACCTTCTACACTAAATCACCAATCCAGCACCACTTTCTGTATCGTGACGTATAATTTTAATAGATTTCTAACATTTGTAGCTCCATTTTAAAGATTTATTTCATTTACATACGTGATATAGCCAAACATTAGTTCCCTGTCCATTGAAATACTACACACACACACACACACACACACACACACACACACACACACACACACACACACACACACACACATATATATATATATATATATATATATATATATATATATATATATATATATATATATATATGTATATGTATATATGTGTGTGTAAATATATATAATCATTATTTTGATGTCCTTTTATTTTATTTATCTCTGCCTCATTTACCTTACATTTTATTCTATATTTAGGAATAATTTGTAATCTATTTTAATACCCTGATCATTTTTTGTCACTGGATTGTCTTTTATCCTAATCTAGCCTTGAATGGTAAAACATTCCTGTCATAACTAGGCGCAAGGTAACAAAGTAGAAAGATATTTCATATGGATTATTCAGTTATGCCATATATTTTCAAATACCGGAAAATTAATTCTTTCATATTACCTTAAAATGTCCTTTTGATTTAATTTCATGAATTTTTTGTCCTAGTATCTAAATGTCCCAGAGGGTATTTTGTATGATTCATTTGCGGGGGAGTAGAGGTAATTTACAATCAGTCAATGAGCCAGCCAGCGAGGGATTTTTCCTTTTTACGCACAAGAATATTAAAATTTGAATTGCACATCTTTTCACTAACTAATCTTTTCGTATATGAAAAAAAAAGTCTCAAAATACTTTCTTTACCTACGTTAACTATCCTACAGCTTTTAATCCTATTCACTGCTTAAATTACAATAATTTTTGCTTACATTTTCATTTCTCAACCACGCTTTCTTCACATAAAGGCTATAGGTTCAACAAGTCCTTCAAACATTTCAGCCTTGACTTCTACAGACGATTTCCAAATGTTCACATATACCCATCTACCTTTCTGTCTTCACCTGTTGTGTGACTCACCCCCCGGCCTTCCTCGTCCAAATATGATCAGTTATATTTAATCAAATACAATAACCAACCATTTCTATTCTTCCACCTTCCATTCAACATGGTCCATCTTCATGGTTTCCATTTCCTCCCCTGGCCTTTCTTACTCATAATTACTGTTCACTTTCTTCTCTTGTAAGCATGTGTAAACTCTCTTACTGGCTTCTGCGGTTTTACTTCACTATCCCTAACCAGTATGGCATTATCAGAAAATATCAACATACCACATTCCATTCAGCTTTGCACCCACAACTGCTGCCCTCTTTCCTACACTTTACACTAATCCATCCAAAAAGGTTTTGAACAACGAAAGAGACATCTTTGGCTGATATCTTTAACTCAGACCTAATTTAGCACGAAACAGACACCCTTGGATGATATCTTTAACTCAGACCTAATTTAGCACGAAACAGACACCCTTGGCTGATATCTTTAACTCAGACCTAATTTAGCACGAAACAGACACCCTCCTGTAATCATAAGAACTTTTAGTTAACCGAATTTGCCATCTATATTACACATTCTCTACTCCCTCTACATTGCCGCTATTAATCTTTGTATAAAATTGATCAAGACAAGACTGCATGAGTTTCCAGTGAACTAAGAGAAAATGTACAGTAGGTCTGGTAAAAACATGACATGAAATAGTTTCAGAGTAAATACAAAACGATGAAAAATAATGTTTTTTACAAGGCACTATTGGGAAGAAAGAGGTGAACAGTAATATATTGTAAATTCCTAAAACTTTATCCGCTTCTGAGAGAATTCTCTTCCCTCACATGATTTTATCGTCATCAATTGCGGTGTCCAATTACAGTCAGTATCAGAACTAGCATTCGAATTAATGAGATTGTTGGCTTCCACGTGCGGATGTTCCAAATGTTCTCAGGCTCTGATCGGCACTGTTAAGGAAATGCCATGGTGTTACCATTCGTTACTTTGTGGCATCACTGAGGAGAATAACTCATACAAATACACACACACACATATGTATGTATGTGTGTATATATATATATATATATATATATATAAATATATATATATATATATATATATATATATATATATATATATATATATATATATATATATATATATATATATATATATATGTTGAGAGAGAGAGAGAGAGAGAGAGAGAGAGAGAGCGATGCTGTTTACAGAATGCAATTCATTTTAAATTTCATTTCAAATCATAACCGGGTTCCACGAGATGCTAATATTTTTTACGTAGAACATCCATAAAATGTTTTCCAAGTACGGCAGGAAACATTCGAGACTTATTTAATGATAATCTGAAAGAAGAGTTTTGAATGGTTAAATTTTATAAAATTGGATTATAAATTTCTTCGTACATTTCCCATAAGATATATGATTATTATAATAGGCACACTGTTTGAGAATTCATATTATGTGATACATTAAATTTGGTTTCTATAACTTTTTTGCACTTGAGAGGTTTCTCCCATGAAAACAAGAAAATGATGAGAGCCACATTCCTGCTTTTATTACTGATTCTGGGTGGAAAACTTTAGTTATCAATATAAAATGAACATCTTAAATATAACTTCCCTAATACTTACATCTTACACGTCTTTCTTTCATCGACGGTAATTTTATTACTGAGTTCTTGTTTCAGCTAAGTATCAAGTCTGTCTCTCACACCATGCAGGCTGTATGGCGAGAGACACACTTGATACTTAACTGATACTTAACTGAAATAAGTCAATGACAAAATCGCCGTCTATGCAGAAACTGAAAAAAATTAACAAAATACATATTCGACATATTCTAATGGATCCTTCATATTTAAGGCATGACACACACACACACACACATATATATATATATATATATATATATATATATATATATATATATATATATATATATATATATATATATATATATATATATATATATATATATATATATATATATATATATATATATATATATATATATATATGTATGTATGTATGTATGTATGTATGTATATATATATATATATATATATATATATATATATATATATATATATATATATATATATATATATATATATATATATATATATATATATATATATAGATGGACCCTTTTCTGATGGCGGTCATTATTTCTTTACTGGAAATCTTTTAAGATTTGTTAATAACTGGATTGTTAAGGTATAGGAAATTTAAAAGGAATAACTCGTTTCCGTATAAAAAAAATTACTAAATTATGTAGGAAACATTTTTGGTAACTTCTTCCACAGTATTTAGTTTTATATTTAATTTTTTTAAATTTTCATGTTATAAATGCGTTTTAGAAGCTGTAAATGAAGAGTGGATTGCCAAGAAATTATGATGTTATTTATGAAAGATGTAATAGAATGTATTGTCTTAAATATGAAGGATCCGGTAGAATATGTCGCGTATGTATTTTTTTGAGTTATCTGCAGCGACGGCGATCTTGTCATTGACCTATTTCAGTTAAGTATCAAGTGTGTCTCTCACCATACATCCTGTATTGTCTGATTATTTTTTTTTATTTCCTGTATGCTCGCATGTATTGTGCTAGTATATACAATGTAGATTTCAATTTCTTAGCACTGGGCTCTTGGAAAACGTCTCAATCCACGAAATCTATAGGACTCATACCCTCTATTACATTCTGCCGTATGATATTTTGTTATTTTACTTTATGAATTCGTGTGAGTTATATATGTATGTTTGTATGTATGTATGTTTTATGCATATATATACATATACATATATATACACGGTGTATGTATACATACATACATACATACATACATACATACATAACTCACACGAGTTCGTAGCGTAAAATACAAGATATCATAAGGTAGCGTGAAATAGACGGTATGGGTCTAATAGATTTCGTGGATTGAGACGTTTTCCAAGAGCCCAGTGCTAACAAATTGAAATTTACATTCTATATGCGAGCACGATACATGCGAGCATACAGGAAATAAAAAAAAAATCACGCTTGTGAGTAGGAGGCAGAACTCTTTTGACAGGCAGAGGGTGAGCTATTCACAAACCTTTTTTTCGCAGGACGCCTGATCTGAATTATTTCTCAATGAAAAGTAAACAAGTGCCACGTTTTGCTGTCCTTTGAACCAGGCTTATTACGTGCCTTAAAATCGTCTGTTCTAGGACCGTGTTATATACTGGAATATAAAAGAGTGCAGTGGAAATTGCAAAAAAAGTATATTTAATCCTTGTCTCGAGAGCAACAAAGCTATACGCTTGTTATTTTCCATTAAGATATAATCCACATCAAATATTCTATATAAACAAAACTTATGAATAACATAGTCCTTTGGAAAATGTCTCAATAGATGAAATGGGTCTGGACTGTATCCTCAATTTCATTTGTGTACATGGGGCATCTGTATATCTATATATATATATATATATATATATATATATATATATATATATATATATATATATATATATATATATATATTTATAATTGTTTTTTGATACGTTTATTTTATTTATTTTTACCTCCTACATTTTACATTGCCTTTCTTTATCTTATATTTAGGCATAGCTCGTAATCTTTTATATTACTTGATCATTTTTTCTTATTCTGGATCATCTTGTATCCGGATAGTTGTAGTCTTGAGTTGTAAAATGAATTCCTGCTTAGCCGAGAAGTACTAAAAGAAATGTGAAAAAAAGTAGATATTTTAAACGGATTATTCAGTCAATCAGGATACTTTTAAATACCAAAAATTATTTATTAGTTATCACATTAATGTCCTTCAGGTTTAATTTCATGAAATTTTTGGTCCCAGTATCTTAATGTCACACAAGGTGTTTTGCGCGACTCTTTGACAAGGGATTAGAGGTAACTTACAGTTAATCAAACAAGAATGTTGAAAACCGAACTGCACATTTTATAACCAATTTATCTTTTTTCACATGAACAAAATTCTAGAATAGAGTGTTCTACAGCTTTTGATCTATCTATACACAGTTTAAATTAAATAAAGGGTTTGCTTCTTCAGTTTCAGTCTTGTTTGTTTATATTTGCACTAACCATATGTACTTTGTTCATATAAAAGCAAGCCCTTTGTTGGCCGAGTCGGTTGAGCTTCAGACCGTCATTCGATGGGCCGGAGTTCAATTCCCGCCGCCGGCTGATGAAGAGTTAGAGGAATTTATTTCTGGTGATAGAAATTCATTTCTCGCTATAATGTGGTTCGGATTCCACAATAAGCTGTAGGTCCCGTTGCTAAGTAACCAATTGGTTCTTAGCCACGTAAAATAAGTCTAATCCTTCGGGCCAGCCCTAGGAGAGCTGTTAATCAGCTCAGTGGTCTGGTAAAACTAAGGTATACTTAAACAGCATATAAAAGCAAGATGTTCCAGAGGTCGACCATACATATCATCCTAACTTTTACGAACAGTTTCCACACACCCTCAGATACCCATCTACCTTTCTGGTTTCACCAGTTGTTTGACTTACCTCCACTCTGTAGACTATAATAACATATTTACTTAATAGTAAAGAAATCTACTAAAATTTATCACGATAAACCTGTATGAGATACAGTGAACTAAGAAAAACTATACAAACAGAAAATATTGACATTCCTGGTAAAACAACAAAATGAAATTGTGGGAGAGTAAATTCAATAGGAGCAAAACACGAGAAAACCGAAAAATCAGTAATATTTATGACAACGAGATACCATTAGGAAGAAAGGAATGAACAGTAATACATTGTGAGCAGCAACGCAGCTTCGTGAATTCCTCTAACTTGATCCGCTTCTGGGAGAATTCTCTTCCCTGACACGACTTTATCGTCATCAATTGCGTTGTCCAATTATAGTCAGGATCAGAACTTTCATTCGAATTAATGAGATTGTTGGCTTCCACGGGCAGATGTTCAAAATGTTCTCAGGCTCTGATCGGCACTATTAAGGAAATGCCATGACGTCACAATTCGTTGCTTTTTGGCATCTGTGAGGGAAGTGATTCATAAAAAGAGAGAGAGAGAGAGAGAGAGAGAGAGAGAGAGAGAGAGAGAGAGAGAGAGAGAGAGAGAGAGAATGACGTTGTTCACAGTATAAGGTTTATGTAAGTTTGGCTTCAAATCGTAACTCGGGTCCCAATAGATGCCAATATTTCTAAATAGAAAATACATAAATATCTTCTTCAGTAGTGTCCAGGGAACTTTCGAGTTTTATTTATTAGTTATCTGAAAGAAGAGTTTTGGAAAGCTATAGAATTTTATTATAAATCTCTTCTTGGATATTCCATAAGATATATGATTGAAATAATAGGTACTTTGTGTTTGAGAATTTAGTCTATGCGATTCATTAAACTATATTTTCATAAAATTTCTTTTGCACAATGAAGAGCTTTGAACTTGAGGGGTTTCCCCATTAAAATAAGAAAGCTTTTATTACTGAATATAGGCGAAAAGTGTAGAAATGATCTAAATATTATCCGATTCATTTTAACTCTTCTAGTGTCTTATACTTATGTCTTGCACGTATTCTAACGGATCCTTGATATTTAAAGCACTGAATTCTATTTTATCTTTCATAAATAACATCATAATTTCTTGGCATTCCACTTTTCCTTTAGCATATCCTTTCTCTATCAAATTATTCCTGGAAGCTGTGACCTATCTTTCAGCTTATGATAACCATCTTCAATGAGAGCTTAGCAATGTAGGATGTCACTTTTATAGTCTATCAGGAGAATTTACTATTACTTATGTTTTGCAGCAACTAATTACTATAGGTACAAGAAACCTGTTCATATTTATGATCAGCAATATTTCAGTTGGACTTCGTTTAATCGTTCTTATTTTGTCTCATAACAAATTGATTGTGGTTACATTTTATAAATGTCCTCTTTCAACATGCTTTTCCTCTTTCCTTTATCTCAAACATCCATCCTGAATGATATAGTTTCTTAGGTCGACTTTCAAATAGCAAATCTTTATCGGACGTGTGATAAATATTATTGCTTGTACAAAGTATATGATGCTATGAGATCAACTTTATTGACAGCTCATTTTCCGTTTTTGTTCTACGAAAAGTTTGGAATATATATATTAGGGTTACGTCATGAAGTACGGTTGTCCATATATCTTTTGTAAGCAAAATACACTATTCTTCTGCTCTTTTTAAAGACACTTTTAAGCGTACGGTTGTGTCACCGACGGTTGCATGCTTTACACACTGGCTTCACTCAGACATGTATTATAGTTCGAAGTACTTTTCATTTCTAAGAATGTTATGCCTAAATGTGAAAAAATATAACAATTTTACGCTTCACTACGGTCATCTAACTAATGAATGCATGTTAATTTATCAAAGAAAATAAATTCTAACAAGAATTTGTAATTCGTTAACTCAAATAATTAAACTAGAAGATATCTCCTTTTATCATTAATTGCTGTAGAAAAACTTACCAAAAACGTTTCCTGTATAATTTAGTAAAAAATATTTTTTGACACATGAACAGGAATTTTTTTTAAATTTCCCAAACTTTAACAGCCCAGTATTAAAAAAATCTTGAAAGACTACCACTAAAAGCATAATGACCACTATTTGGAGATGTTCATTTATATATATATATATATATATATATATATATATATATATATATATATATATATATATATATATATATATATATATATATATATATATAATAACTATTTAGATAAATTTATATATATATATATATATATATATATATATATATATATATATATATATATATATATATATATATATGTATGTGTGTATGTGTGTGTGTGTGTATATGCACAGTATATATATGTGTGTATTAAAATGAGACGAAGGTGAACATTTACAAGTTTACAAAAGCAAAACAAATTTCCAGAAATCAGTGAAATAAGTATCTTTTTTATAATTTCTGTTATGTGTAATGAATTTTCGTTGAATTATTTTTCATAACCTTGAATGTCAATACATTCTGAATCAGACTGAAATGTAACTAATTGATTTGATGAACCCATCAAGGGAAATAAAATTAAATTGATTTGAAATTTTGAATATCAAAGGGAAAGCGTTTAAGTGTTTAATTAATTAAAAGAATTACATCGAAATTTACAGAATTTAAGAATTATAAATATCACTGCATGATTTTCCTCTTTTAACTGAACTGAAAGGGCTTTTAGAGCTATGTATTAAATTTTTATTTCTCCGTTTCTGATTATTCTTAAAATTCTCCTGTCGAGCACTTCCGTATGTAATGAAATATTTTGTTAGATTTGAATGATTGCAAATGGAACTTTATGATTAGGAATTGAAAATGAAGGAGTTTTTAATCCTTTGACAGTGTCTTTATAAGTAAATTTATTTTTGCTTCATTGATATGTGTTGCTAAATGTTTGAGGCATCCAAACATCACGATAAATTTAGCTTCTTGCCAATAGGTTCTTATTGAATGCATTTTCTTTATTTTGCCAATAGTAATTATTTTCTCTTGCTTACTCTTCTCTTCGTTTTTATCACTAGCCTTCATACACTTGCACTCTTCTTTACCTAACCTCGCTGTTTTTTCTCGCAACACTAGATCGGCTGCTGCCGCTAACAGTTTGTTGTTTTCTGGTAACAGGTTTAATACTAATCGGTTTGCTATTAGTTTTATCTTGGATACAGCTAGTGCAGTGGTAGAATCTTCTGATCTCCAAATATTTAGGAAAAGAGCAAATTTATTCTACCTTTCTGCTGTCGTCTCCTGATTTTAGGTGTATAGTTTTTTTTTTTTTTGTATTTTCTCATTTATTTATTTATCACCATTTTCCTATAACTTGCTTCTCAGAAAGCTGATTTCCTTTCTGGAGCCCTCGGTCGTATCTATCATTGTGAGCTAATGAAGCCCTAAATGATGCTGAAGTTTTGATTACGTGTTACAAAGCTTGCATTATTATATTCCGTCTTTAGCTGTAAAACTTTCTGATATTGTGTGTTACCTTGCATGTATTTAGTATCCTAAAATTCTGCTAGTGATAATATGTCATTATTTTTTGACAAAATGATTTTAAAATTTTCACCAATGCATATCTTGCCTTATCTAAAGTAAGGTTTTAAAAATTATGAATCCTACAGGAAACCATCCTTCATTCTTAGTTTACATGAGGACTACTGAGTCATCTTTCCTTCGAAAAAAAGTAACGAGTGATGTGTAGATGTTCAAAGAAGTGTAGAAATATATAGGCTGGTACGATGGATTTTTCGTGCTGAACTGTAGACTTTCATAGGTGTGTGAAAGGGTGACAAAGGCGAAAAAATAAAATGAGAGTTTAAAAAGTTTTTGATTACGAAATTTTGAAAAGGGCAATGAATCGAATAATTTAGAGCAATGAACAGAAGGTATGGAATGGCTATCAAAACAGAAGGCTCTTCATGTTAAGGAATTGAGAAAATGTTTGTAAGAGAAATGAGTTGGGCATTGTGTTTTGGATAGTCAGTGAGGAACTATGAACCTTTCATGGGAGTATATGTTGCAGTTTATGGAAGTTTTCTGCACTGGAGATTTGTTTTGTTTAAGCAGCATACATATATATATATATATATATATATATATATATATATATATATATATATATATATATATATATATATATATATATATATATATATAGATAGATAGATAGATAGATAGATAGATAGATAGATAGATAGTTAGTTAGATAGTTAGACGGATAAATATGAAAGTGAACACTGAACAATGAAGACCATCAGGATAATAGATAAAGCAAAACCATACTCATTACGAATTTCTGTGAAGTAATGAAAACTAACATTTGTTCTACTATTTAGATTTACACGAGCTTTAGAAAATCAGTTAAAAGATGAATTATGAAAAGAAGACATATAATAAAACACTCTACAGTGCCAATTTCGTAGCCCTTTTCGGAGCATACTACCATTTTCCTTTTAATGCAAATTTTATCGCCAGGTCTTATCCCGCTTTGCACTTTAACAGAGGGACTTTTGTCCCCCCTTTTTCGACGAGGAATCCTTTGTCCCAAGTGCTTTTGTCCTTAGGGGCTTTTGTGCCACTCCCGGAAGCTCTTCAGCTCTTTTCGCGAGGGATTTAATGTTTAGTAGGGATTAGACTCTTTTACTGTTTTTAGGCCATAGCTTAATTCGATGGTTTTCGTTCATGGCAGAAGTAATAAATAATGCTTCACAACAAAATATATATGGAAGGACTTACTGATGTTGATTTAAAAGATAATCTACAGAGAGAGAGAGAGAGAGAGAGAGAGAGAGAGAGAGAGAGAGAGAGAGAGAGAGGGGTTCTTTTTGTGAAATCAGCTTACTTATGTTTTGATGTGAAACTGAAAATTGTTATCATATGGAAAATGGGTTATTCTGATATATTGAGATGCAATTTAAAAGGGAAAGCTTCATGTAAACACAGAATCATGTTTATCTCTTCTGATATTTCCTCAACTAACGAAATCTCTTCTCCGTCTTTCTACAGCTTTTGGATTCGGTTGGCAATATGGCCTTCCTGAAGTTATACATTATAGCGGTCTTTTGCCACACTCCTGAAGAGGCCCTTCGTTATTGTTGTAAGTACCCACGTTTTTGTTGTTGTTAGAAGTAGTAGGTTTAAGGAAACGTCACCAAGTTTTGCGTTTTTTTACTTTACCCCACTAAAGATATTGATAATTTAGTTTTCTTGTTACCCGTTCCCTGCAGTATGCTCTTTCCTTCTGTTTTCATATTAGCCCATTTAATCCATTTAGGTCATTGCAAATCCGAAGTTACATTTATTTCGCAATTTGTGTCATTTCACGCTGGCTTTCTCTTTGCATTCTTTCAGGTAAATGTTATTTTGGATTTGCTTGTACTCATCCTCAGTCCTTTCCTCTCCATTTCACTCTTTCATCTTTTAATCATCTTTTAGACGTTCTCCTTTCAAGATGTCGTTGTCAGCACTCCTTTTTTTGGGGGGGGGGAGGTTTCCCCTATTACCACGATGAACAATAAAGGGCTCTAATATTTAGCAAAAATTCTTGTCATGTGTCTACTGTTTCCGCTATAGATCTAGTGTATCGACGGAGTATCAGTTAGTAACATTAAAATATATCCTGCTTAACAGATTAATAATTTCGTAGCTTTACTAATATCTGTAAGCAGAGCGAAGGCTTCTGGGTATTTAACTAAAATTCTTGTAATATGTCTGCTGTCTCCACTATAGAGCTAATATTCCGACGGAGTATCGGTTATTAACATTAAACTATATCCTGCTTAACTGATTAATAATACGGTAGCTTTACCAATATATCTGCAAACAGAGCGAAGGTATCAGGAATCCTATGCCGGTTTACGTTTCGATTATGTTTGTACAATTATGTATGTACAGTCTCTAACCCAATTACCAATCATTGTACTTCATCATCAGTGGGACCATTACCCAAACAAAATAAGTCAGCAGAGGATTATTATAATTTTCACATGATGCTTGTCCATCATTTTTAGGCAACTGTTATCAAGCCTAGTTCCACGTTTTTCTGTGTAGCTGTAAATCTTATGAAGATATATCAAACGAGTATTAATAAGAAAGTAATATACTAATGCAGTTTTGAATGGAGCATAAGCAGCTTTTTAATTGAGGACATGTCAGTTGAGGGAATTCATTGAAAAAAAATGTTTATGAAAACCTCCGAAACTATTCAAGAATGTTTCGTAACTAATTACTTGAATTTTACCGGGGAATTTCTTACGGCTAAACTACTTCTGGAAAAAATGCTTATTCGTGTATTTTGATTATGCTTCGTGTAATCTTTCAACTGTCAAACACATTTTGGGTGTCAGAGGATCAGTGGATGGCAAATAATTTTCGACATAATTTTTGTGTTCTGTAGACATGTCTGCACGTAAAATTTATTCACAGTTCGAACACATGACCTCTCATATTTGCGTTCTTACGACAGAGCCTCATTAGAGTTCAACGAAATAGTATGTTCCCTTTAAAATTTTAAATATTTAGCTCGAAGACGGAGAATTTATCGTCTTCAGAGGTGACTAAAAGAGCACCACTGGATTATACGGGCTAATATGTAGAATGGAAATGTATGTTTTAAACCTTGGCCAGTTAATAAGAATGGCTAAAGTCTCAGGGATTGTGCTGGACTTCGCCGTAAATGATGATTTTTTTTAAAAGAGGGAACTAATGATCCATTTGGCATTTTATTGCTCTATGAAATTTTTCTGGTATCATAAAAAGATATATATTATATTCTACTTTTAGAGATAGCACACTTGATATACCGAAACGTTTGTCAGTTGAATAATGATGAATGTTTCGTTATCCCCACCGCTCCCCTAAAAATTAAAAAATACAGACTTGCTGGCTTATTTGCCCTGTGTGATTTTAGTATTTAATTCAGGTAAAAAGCAACTTGACATTAGGCCGGTCAGAGAATAGTAAACACATTGTAGTCAGTTGACAGTTTGAAACAATCTTTTAAAAGTTAAAATGAACCATCTTCACATTCACTTCACAACTGGTAAAAGCAGGTGATATAAAGATACAAATATTTAGAGATATGGCCAAAAGTAAACAATGACGACATAACTCTCTCTCTCTCTCTCTCTCTCTCTCTCTCTCTCTCTCTCTCTCTCTCTCTCTCTCTCATATCGGGGAGCAGTAGTCCCCCTGTCTAAGGGGAGGTTTTATTGGCGACTCTATGGCCAGCAATAAAGCCCCAACGCCATGTTTATTTACCGAAAGCCATTAGGGGGAGTAACGGCTTTCCCTTCTATGAGTAAGCAGAGTGTAAAAGGCCTGGTCTCGCTTCTGGTTTTGACCCACTAATTGTTTACATATTCCGTAGTTATTTCATTGCCTCTGTTAATTATTGATTGCGGCCATAGCTAGAGACGAATTAAAAGGGGAGCACGTGGCAAAATCTTTTTACTCCATTAGTTTTATATTATTTTCTATTATGATTTTATCTTATGGTCGGCTGTAAACGACAGATATGCTAAGAATAATTTGGATTTATGGAAGTACATTATAATATTTATTTTTTTTATTAGAAAGATCGTATGTCAGATAGAGTGAGGGACAGACAGACAGACAGACAAACAGATACAGAGAAGGAGATTCTTTGGATATCATATGTGCATTATGAAATATAATTGTGCTTATATGAGTTACACTTATTCGGAAGCAAAACGAGTTTTCATAGTTCACGTTATGAATCATAGTACTAATAACAACAGTAATAGGTAGCAGCCGGAGTATCAGGAATTATTCAAAGTAACTGGTAATGATGGCAAGTGCTTTGGTACAACTTCATATTTAAACAATATTTTAGCCAACTCAGGGACACAACATGAAGTTTTTGAACATTACAGGAAATCAAGAATACTTAATGTCACTTGAAAAAAATACAATACGCTGGTATTATCACAAAGGTAAATTTAACCCATAAAATAAACTCAGTTTGGTAATTGATGCATGAGGAGAAGTATTAATGAAGGAAGTCTACTATAAGTAGGCCTCATACAAATACCAATAATCTGTGAGGGGAAGGGCAGTGAGAAAAAAAAATTAATTATGCAGAAACGTTAAACTAAATAAATATATTTTTTCTAGAATGATGTTATATTTGAATTAACACAAAAAATAACTATTATAACTTCAGCGTATAATACTGAAGAATATAAACTATCCAAAACCCCAGTGAAGCTGGACTGTGAATAAGAACTCAAAAAATGTTTGACAAATAATATACTAAATAAATATATTTTTTCTAGAATGATGTTATATTTGAATTAACACAAAAATAATATTTTCAGCGTATAATACTGAAGAATATAAACTATCCAAAACCCCAGTGAAGCTGGACTGTGAATAAGAACTAAAAAAATGTTTGACAAATAATATGTATTTCTTGATGGCATATTTTAGTTGATTTCTCTTAATCCCTTTTGCCACTCTGTTTTTCTACCTAGTCCAAAGGCAGTTAGTGTTTACCTTTTCAAACACTAATGCATATACATCCTCAATTTCAGTCTCTTATTTCATATTTTGGTTTAATTTTACAAAATAATTATGGTTTGTATCCGTTTTTACTTTTAGTATATCATTATATGACCAAGAAAAGAAGCAATCGGTAAGACAGTAAGCCATCTTTAATTATATACTATCGAGAAATTAGTGAACCGAAAATATATGTTCAGCAATTTAATATGGATGAACTAAAACCTTACAGAATAACGAAAAGATAAAATCTCGTTGGAAAAGTTTAGTAGTTTGAGACGTTTTTCCTCTGTAAGGCTACTTAACTGCAATTCATCCTTAGATAAATTTATAGAAACGTAATTATGACTAAGAACGGGAAAACAAAATACATAGTCTGTGACTTATGGGCAAAGAAATTCGTTGGATCAAATAATTTTAACTCATAGATGCCATATATTCCCTGAAGAGATTCAAGAGATGAAAAAGATTGAACCAATAATAGAGAGAGAGAGAGAGAGAGAGAGAGAGAGAGAGAGAGAGAGAGAGAGAGAGAGAGAGAGAGAGCTGCCACATAGTGACATCAGCAATAACTGTTTCAGTAGAATACCCAAATAAATTTACAGCGACAAGAAATAAAGCTTTAACGAAGAAAGTTTCAGTAACAGGGTCTTATGTAGACTAAGGGTAATGTCTTCAGGACATGAAGGTCTATTGCAAAATATTTTCGAAACTTAACAGAAACGACGATTAATCATTGCTAACGTGGGAAGAAATGTCTTTGTTAATAAATTTGCCGAGGAAGACTATTGGAGTAGGGGGTTTGGAAAAAGAACAGCGGTGTAAAATTTGTTTTCTATTATTTGAAGTACGTTTATCACTATTTACCAAATGAGTTCTCTTTTAAATTGTACTTTCAGTAATTGAAAATTGAATAATCCTTAATGAGTATAATATACTTGGCGATCTGATGACTAACTTGTATCTTATATTTCTGTTCTCTAACAACAGACTTTCGCACATTTTTGTACACGTCATTAGTATTGTAATTAGTCTCTATATTTGCTGTTTCATTTCTGATTTTGGTAAAAGTTCGTAGCTATGTGCTTTGAGGGTTGATAATTGTCTATCCTTAATGTTCTTAACCTCGAGCCTTTTGGAAGACTAAAGGTCAATGTAAAGTTGATAAAAATACATATTTTTCACCTCTAGAATTATGAACCGATAATGAGTAAAAGTTTCTGGTCTTCAGAATTCCACATTATGTTTTTAGAGTTTCTCTTTCTGTATTTTCAATCTAGATTTATTTGAAAGGTCACAAGTTAATAAAAAGGATGTCATTTATTTTTTCTCATTTCGATGAACCTTCTTAGATTGCCTTGGGGGTGGTATTATTTTTCAATGAGCATTTTGACCTTTTCCTATTTATCAAGTTCACCTGAAGTTTTAATGGCAATTTTTTTGTTTTCACATCTTTAGAATGATTTTTTTGTAACTTTTTATGTACCAGGGAAGTTGGTGATTACTTTCATTAAGTATTTTTTTATTAATTTGATCAATATTTCCAAATCGGAGATCTTTAAAAGCTAGAGAATTTCGTTATTTTGATATTTTGATTAAGCTTTTTAATTTTGTACTTTTTGTGGTAAGTAATGAACCTCTCACCTCCCAAGACTTGTCTTAACTCATTTTTCAAGTTTCCAGGATAATTCAATACTTAAAGTTAAATTTTTCTTTAATTCTCAGAAACTAAGGTACTCGGGGGTCTCTGATATTCAGAAACCTTGTCAGAACACATAATAATGAAGTGTTTAGTGGGAACGATAGTGTTCAGAGGGTGAGGTGTTCCATTCTGTCAACCTTGCTATACAACATTTTTTTGTTATCCCCCCAAAACTTGATTATTCCACTAATCGCTGCTATTACCTCTTGTTGTAATATGCAAGCAAACTATTAATTTCATTCTTACTAGAAGCAACGAAATGCCTTCCCTTATAAGGAAAAATTGAAGAAAATGATATATTTAACTTTAAATGTACATTCCCTACAGCGAAATAAGAAAAAGGGGGAAAATTTATCATAACAATATAACTTCCCCCTTCTATTCCATTACACACTTCTATCGATAAAAAAAAAGTGGGGGAAAAAAGAAATTTAATATATAGTTGTGTTACCAACGGGTTTACGCTGTCTTCAAACCATCTGTCATATGGAGCTATAGAGATAAAAGGATACAGCTTACAAGATGCATTTTGAGCTCTCTGGTAATGGGATAGAGATTATGTTTTTATCGCCACCTCATGAGGATTCAAACAATTCATATTTAGGACGTATGCTTAAGAAGTAGCTGAACGAATTTAAGATAACTAGGTTAGGCTACAAATTTCACCTCCTGTTATAATGTCCATTCATTTAGTTATACCATTTTTTAGCTCTGATGAAATATAGCGACCCAACATGAGATTAAAAAGTGTAATTGTGTTCCACAACGTGTAACGATTTCAATGACATCTTATTTTTGTAGCTCAGACTTTGAGGGGATTTTACCAAACACACAAATATGAAGACTCTTTTTTTCATAGTGTAAATGATGATAATGATGATGATGGTGAAGCTGATGATTATACAGAAGCAAAAATTCATCCTTCAGATTCATTCACATTAATACTCAATATATATGCCAATCAGGCTGTGAATGTAAAAAATGTGAAAACTAAAAGGGAAACTCCTATTAGCTAGGATATTTATGTGGCAACTATGTTTCCTTGTGGCTGATCAAAGGGGAATTCCAAGTTTGGGAGCAAGTTAACCATCTTTCACTGATTTGGAAAGACTCGGCTGTTCAATATGTGTAGGTTGAAAGACGAAAAATAGTTTAGGCAGCAGCAAGCGAGGTCCTGAACCCTTTTGAGGTTTATGCTCTCCTTAATTAGGGGGACGTATAAAATATAGAGGAATCCTTTGATCCTTTTCCGATGAATACATTAATAGGTTAATTATAAACAAACATTACGAACAGCCAGATGAATAACTGCTCGCCAGTAAACTACACTAGAGTAAATATTTCTTTATAGTAATGAGGTGTTTGTTTATAATTATATAAGTAACAAATCTTGGCATTCATAATTCTGTGTATGTGTATATCTAACTGAAAAAGCAAATGGAAATTTTTAATTTTTAGGTTACTTTTCATCCAGCATCTTAGTCGTTGAAGAGCAAAAATGACTATTTTCCCCTATATCCCAGAAAATTTTCTTTTACTTAGTAACTTGCATTCAAAAATTAGAATTCTTTGTCTGCCATAAAGATATTGATATTTTGGCTTTATGCTCTGAAGCATAAGTCTTAGAAATTTTTCAAAAAAATTATAAGGCTTTGAAAATTTCAGCATATATTTTATACTACATCTCTGGTAAGCGATAAAATATAGCTTCCTTGGGATGGGACAAAGCAAATAAAATAAGATACGTTAACCCAGTTTTATGTTTAATCATATAGAAGAAAGATATTCATCATTTGATGCAACAGTATCGAGGTGATTTCAATCCCTATATAGGAACATATAACTTGATGACTAACCTTGTAAACAAAGATATATACATTACCTAAATTTGGACCATTTATTAACAATAGGAGTATCTCAAACTGAAGGGCTGAAGAATGGCAGGGGCAATACAGAGGAAGATCATGGAACCATCAGTGGCCATCACTGGCTATAGACTTCCCTGAATGTGAAAATGAATGCCTTAAGAATACAATGCATCGATGCCATTGCCTTTCTGATGCGAGGGACAGACGGCCTGAAGGCAGGTTTTGCAACGGAAAATAGATTTTTCTTAAATTTTCACAAAGTAATCATAGCAACTTTATCTCAATTCTCCTAATATTAACTGGTGTTCTAAAAATTGACAAAGTAGTGATAAAGTTTTTTATGTTAAAAATCCATAATTTTATTAATAAAATATATTGTCTTGAAAGTTAAAAGCAAAGACTTTCGAACACCTGAATGGTGTTCCTCCTCTATTTACGTTAAACACTGAACGGTGTTCGAAAGTTTTTGTTTTTAGTTTTTATGAATAATACAGTTTATTGATATAATTGTCTATTTTTTATATTAAGCAATGGCTGTACCATTCATACTTAGGTCTATATATATTATCAGACTTTCTGACTTGTAGGCTACATTTTTCATCACATTTTCAGACATTTTTCAGGAAGGTGTCTTTACATAGTACTGTACCGAACTCAACATAAAAACCAACAAAGGATTTTCATAAAAAGTTTTCTTTCTGAGACAATGAAAATTCCAATATCCATATTAAGGTTACGATATACACAATATAATGTGATAGAAATTTTGTAAAATGATAGGTTTCATGCAAATTTACTAGTCCTAATTGGAATTCAATTTAATCAGTATGTAGATAAATTATTTTACCTAAGAATGAATTACGTAATTTTACAATTACTCCATTCAACGGAGTAGTTCTTGGACGAATTAACAACTATAAAATCTTTCTCTTTTCTCCTCTAGAGAAAAGAGAAAGCTTCCCTAGAGAAACTTTCAAATTTCTTCTCCGCTTTGCCTGGCTTTGTTCCATAATCACTTTCCCTAAGCCATTCATCTAAATCTCTTCTTCAAACGAATTTTAATTGGTTGACTTTCATTCCGTGGGGAAAAAAAGTGCAGTACACACTCCTATAGTAGCCTTTGTCTAGAATAAAATTTTCTAAATCGGGGACATTACCACCTGAACTTTACATGAAGAATGATGAATAGGGATGCACTGGTGACGTATGTAAATAGAAACTTGAATATTTTGGGCATTAGCGTTCGGATTTTCTGGGCATAATACTAACAAATGAAGGCAATTCTCATCGTAGGTATTCAACTTACACAATATGAATTGGAGGCTTGATTAATTCATGTGATCTTAATTTACTTAATTGTCTACTTGAAAGAATGAATAATTAAACAACTTTGAAATTGCTTGATTTGAATTGAATTGAGACAATCAAGAATTCACATATACAGACAATAAGGTTGGATTCATTGCATCTGAATGAAAAAGGGAAATTATCATTGTTTTCAAACATTGGGATGAACAACATATTCCAAATATATATATGGCTTTGTACGTCAACAGATGAATCAAAGTTTCCGCTAGCAACGCTAGAATGTAAAAGCTACAAAAGTATTAAAACTTAACATTTTTGTGAAATTCACAGAAATGTGTTTCCTGATGAATGTTCCAATGTGAATGGTAGATTTGAGGCAATTCATCGTTGATTCTAAAAAGGCTGTTTGTGTCTCGAATGAATAATCACCGATGAATGCTGAAGGCAAATGGCACAGAAGCCTTTGTACAATTATTGAAATTTACGAGAGACGTAAAGTCTGGTTTAAGCGACGATGGTCGCAGTGATTCTGAAAAGTTAACAGGGAAGGAGGGGCGGGGGAGCGGGGGGGGGGGGAATTGTGATATAAAATAAGACACATAAGTCGGGTATGATTAGTATTGTTCAGTAAAGTACATGTTTTTAGCTTAACTTTGTTTTGTAAAATCATGGAATTAGATAGATCTTGATACGTTATTTAGTTCTAGCAAGAAACACTATAATATAATTTAAGAGAGGATGGAAGATAGGGAAATATTGCTAGAGGAAATGCAGAACTTTACGTATCATGATAGTTATGTCTTTACAACTTAAAAAGAACAGAAACAGTACCTACAGATATCAGAGTCAGGAGCTAGACTGAAGTGACAAGAAAGAGGAATGACATTTGAGGTAAGAATGGCTCAATTAACTAAAAGTGTAGCCTTAGACTCAATCTGTTGGAGGAGGGAAGTAAATAATGGATAAGACCAAACATGACAGCAAATATTTCACATCAGCAATATCGTTTGATCTTCAAGAATTACTAAAATACAAGAACAAAGTAAGACAGCAAAGAAAAATACATTAGTTATGAGGCCACACTGTTGAGACATCCACCATATGCAATGTCCATTCCTCATTAAGATTTACACTGTTATCTCTCCCCCCCGTGTAATCATTTAATGCTATGAAGAGGTCGATCTTTACTTAGATTAGGGAAAAATCTGCTCATTAATTATTGCTTAATATTCTGGTAGGAGTTATCAAAGATTTCGAACATCAAGTACATTGATGGAAGAGGATAGCGCCAAAGATTGTTTGTGACTATTACAAGTGTAGAAGCTCTGGATAGAAGATGATTGATTGAATGAATAGGTATATGAGACGAGTAAATGAACCTAGTTCTTTAAATGGAAGATGAAGACACCAGTTTCTGAACGAGAAGAAAGTTTCATCCATAAATGATTACTATTAGTATAAAAAAGCCTGTGGATTTCCTTTAGCGAGAACCAAGCATGATTTCCAGATATTTTAAGATGAAAAGGACAAAATTATTTTTAATCTGGAATTTACCAATATATGACATTCAGTCGGGGCACTAATAAAATATTATGCCTAAGAAAACAGTAATTCTGTTTCACTTATCTGATTATGTTACACTGCTGATAATACAAGGAATAAGTAATATTTGAGGAGGTTCCACATATCGCTATTACACACGCTATAATGCTTAAAAACTACTGTACTGAGAAGTGTTTATTAGATTGTAAGACTGTGAGAAACTTCAAAGTGCACAAAGCCAATTTATGAATAAATATACCTGAATGTGGAAATTACCTTGTATGCATCTAAGATACTGTGTAAAAGTGCCACTTTATAAACAATCCTGACAAGTCATGCTTCATGGTTCCGGGATGAAGAATTGTCGAAAAACGCCATTTCACATCAAATTATAAGTAAAACCAGCTGGAATTTTCGTTTATACTAAACAACTTACTATGTATTTTCCAGTAAGTTAATTCCCAAATCCGGGGAGGGCTCCAGAGACAAACTAAACAATGGTCTCAGTCTAATTGGTTCAGTAGATGAAACCTATAGTATTCAAATGGACCAGGCCCACAGGGGCCATTTATTTGAAATTCAAGCTTCCAAAGAATATGGTGTTCATTAAGAAGAGGTAAGAGGAAGTAAAGTGAAATGCAGAAAGAAGAGATCCCACTATTAAAAAAGAAAAAGAAAATAAATTAATAAATAGTTAAATACATAAAAATGTATTAAAATGCAAGGAGAATAATATTAGAGTAGTAATGCATTGCATTTTGGCTTAGAGTCAACAGAGAAGATAAAATTTCAACGCAGACAAATAGAAAATGCTAATATTTATTCCCAACAGGGCCACTGATTCATTAGTCAAGTGGCTGTAGAGTAGATCGTTTATCATCATCACTTCAGTACGAAACTCAATATAATTATGGTGATTCTCTCATCACGATAATCTCTCGATGACAGTAACTCTTCATTGGGATACCAAGGATGATAAATTATGCAATAGCTTTGTGGAAATAATTACTTAAAAGGAAGTTGCATGCTGCAATTAAATATGCAAATGAAGCCACGGGAAATGATAGCTGATCATCCAGGGCTTTACGCGAAATCACTGACAACAGCCAGGACTTTAATTATCCTCAATAATCATATATAATAAGGGAGAGTATACATATGAATATATAAGAATATACATATGTGTATGTATATATATAATATGTATATATGTTTATATATATGTATATATATACTGTGTATATATATATTTATATATATGTTTATATATATGTATAATACACACATACATACATATATTTTGTCACGAAGTGTTCCAAGTACCTGGTTATACAACTAATCACAGAATTCAAAAATTTTACCTCACTTCAGCCAGATGCCTGAACTCTCATAACAATAAAATTACGACTGAGTACTTGAAAGGCAACAGTGATCCCTTAAAATACTTACTAAGCGAGAAATCAGTCTAAGTTTATCAAAACAAGTGTGAGGTGTCAACAATTAAGAAATATATACTAAAGTAAAATGGCATCATTCCATCAAACAACTTTAACTGTTTGCCTGGTCGTAATTCATTTCAGCAAAACTAAAGGAACATAACATGTTTATCACTTTGCCTTATGAACACAATTTATCCTACTTGAAAACAACACAAAATTTAATGAATTCTTGAGTTAAATTACAAAGGTTGATTTATCAAGAAATTGAATTAATCAAGCAAAATTTAAACTATTCAGAAATACTTCAGATTTGAAAAGAAAATCTAAGTAAATAAATATTAAATCAAGTATGCAACATTAAACTATTAAGAAATACTTAAAATGCCAAGTAAATAAGTGTTAAATGACCACTATATAACTGTAAAAAATCAAGAGATTGCAAACACAAGAACACAGAAAAATACACAAAAGATTTACCAAAAACAATTTCACTAAGGCAAAAATCCCTTAATATACCTTATTATGCCATGGTAATAATAAGTAAAATTCACTTCACCTTACACAAGCTTGTGAAAACTTTCACAAAATTTACTCCAAATGCAGCTGCTCGATATTCACAAAACACACTTTTGATAGGTGCCGTTACAAAAATATACACTTGTTACCACTACTATCATTATCAGATCTCTAAATCTAAGATTAATATTAATTGACCACACATATATTTTACGCTAATAACTTTTCTCTTTTGAAGAGAGAGAGAGAGAGAGAACCACACGAAAGGCCTCTGAAATCTGAATGAACAAACTTTTAGGATTCCAGCAAGAAATGAAACAATCAGATGACGTCATTATTAAGGCATTTTGGGAATGAGACCCCAGAGAAAATTCTAGAAAAGGAGGATGACGTCACTTCCTGAGCAAAACCAAAACGCTTTGAGCTGCAATCTTACAGAACATGACGTAATCGATCAAGACGTGCTTTTACTCTATAAAAACTGTATGGAACACGATCAGAACAATACCTGTAACATTGCGAAATCATTCGTCCTTTTTCTCGTATGAGGCAACAATCTTACACGACTCGCCTGGTATCCTGACCTGAAAACATATTGTCTTGTGCGCTGACACTCAAAGCAAAACAAAGCATTCGCAGAACACACACGCGATGCTGATATATTACGTTACTATTATAAATGTATTATTAATTCAAAATTACGCTGTTAAGTTATCTAAATCATTAATTCTTGTGAGAACTGATATTACACTACATACAATATTTCAACAGCAATTATCACTACACAGAATACATTATAACTAGAACAGTAAATATATCAAAATCATGGAATGATATACATATTACAAGACAGTATCATGAAAATATACATTATATATTATATATATATATATATATATATATATATATATATATATATATATATATATATATATATATATATATATATATATATATATATGTATATATATATATATATATATATATATATATATATATATATATATATATATATATATATATATATATATATATATATAATGTGTGTGTGTGTGTGTTTTAGCAAACACGAAATTTCTCTGTCGAATCAACCACTGTTCAAGAGTCCTGCTTCATTTGTTTTAAGATATTGCATCATTCAATCACTCGTTTTCTTTTAGGAGAAAAGTTTTGAAATTAGTATGAAGCCTAAAGAAATTAATTTTTTAAACCTAGTTTTAATTGCTTAGATGGGTTGTAATTGCTTTTCTACGACAGAAATTGGAAATTTAAATTTTTTCACTGGATTGTAACGGCTTCTCAATTGAAAGTCCCGTATGGGGGTGGTGCCGTCAATGCACCTCATGCAGTACACTGAAGAAATTACTTAAGGTTATTTGCCACATACCTTTGGCCCCTAGCTGCAGCCTCTGTTATTCATTTTACTGTATCTCCTTTCATATTCTCTTTCTTCCATTTTACTTTCCACCCTCTCCTAACAATTCATTCATGGTGCAACTGCAAGGTTGTCCTCCTGTTATGCCTTTCAACCCTTTTAACTGTCAGTATCCTTTTCAGCGTTGAATAACCTCATAGATCCCAGCGCTTGGCCTTTGACCTAAATTCTATATTCTGTTCTATTCTCAGTTGAAAGGAGCTTAATATTTTCAAGCTGTACCATTGAAGATTCATGATTTAGTGGTATTCATCTCACCAAATCTCCAGATATCAGCCGAATGTGTCAAAACATATCAAAACTACTATTACATTTATTAAACCTGAAGTATGATGTAAAAAAAATATGATGATAAATAACTAATTGTAAAAGTCTCGAAAAATGACTCTACTTTGCACTCGACTCTTCTCGCGAATGTTCGGCGTGGTCAGGCGTTAACAATGCGGGAGGAATATTTATTATTTCATGTTTAATATTTGTGTTTCCTTAGAAATATCGAAAATCTGGTGAAAGCTTAGTGGTAAACAATCAGATCTTTATTCTATTACTGCCTAGTTACTGTTAGATTATGGTAGAGGTTGATATTTAATCAGATATGTATGCATAATAACCAGAGTCTTGTTACGCAGATCCATGAAAGTGATATAGAAATTAGCATTTTTTTCTTTTTGGTTTTAGACTTGAACCCAGGCAATCGTGCGAAAAACTGAATCTTTTTTATTACAGCATAACTCAGGAATTGTCTTTTATCGCTCTGTCCAGCTTTCCAAAGTGCAGACGTTATTCACAGCCTTGAAAATGGGGAAGCCAGTGTTTCTGAATTCATACTGATTAGAAAAAAAAAACAGTCCTCTGGGTTCAAGGATAAATTTAACATTAAATGTTTAAGAGTAAACACTGAACTCAGTCATACTCCAAGGTAAGTTTTTCTACAAAGATACAGGGGCCTCTAGTTAACGTGCATAGCTAAAGATGGCATTGGGCATTATCGCCAATTTTACGCTTAATGCCTTGTCTTGTCATCCATTCTTCTTGTTAGCAGATATTTCCTACGTGTTTTAAATGTTAACCGCATATGCCTCGTAATATGCCTACTTGCTGTTTGCAAATATTTCTTTCAAAAAAAAAAAAATGAACTTTGGAGTATATAGACTTTTCACACACTTTGATTTTATTTGCAGATAATTATTGAATATGACTCTCAAGCCTAGCAATGTACTGGTATATAACAGCATTAAAGAAATATGGAAAACGTGAAAATTCATCGTATAACATTCCTGTGTTATAAGTCTCGACATATATCAATAATTATTTATTTTTTCCAATTGCTTTAATTTTTAGCTCTGAAAAGTACAATATATCGTTTACGATTTTACTGTATAGCCTGAAATGTTTACCTAAATAATAGACTATGACTTTTTTACATATAATTTTTTCCAGAAAATATAAATTCTGTATAATAATATCACTGGTTGCATCCATAGAAGGAGAAATAAATATTGGAGGAAAAATTTGCTAAAAAAAAAAAAAAAAAAAAAAACTTGTCGCAACAGAAAAAGTTTCACTTCAGACAGTGGAGTAAATTATGACTGATGGCAGATAGATTTTCCACACACAAAAAAAAAAAACTAGAATTAAAAAAAGTGGAACAGAAATGAAAAGAGAGAAAAAAAGTGGACGGAAATATAAGAGTGAGGTTTATCAGACAAGGGAAAGGAAAGTAAAAATCATGTTTTATATCAACAGAAAGGTATAAAGCTCACTTTTATTGTACTAAAATAAAAGAGAAACACATTACCAAAAGGCGAAGGGCCTACTGTAACTGGTTTCTGATACAAAAAGAACATTTTATGCCACCTACGCACTTTCTTTAGAATGTTGCCTTTTTGCAGCCATATCTTGCAATTTTCAGCCCAAAATCGTATCATTTTTTAAAGAAATCAGCATTTAGTTTTAATGTTGCCGGCTTTCCATTCTTCAGCATTTTCATTGCAATTGTGATAGTGATAGGTTCTTCCTGAATTATTGCATGAACCTCTTCCTCTTTTACACAATTTAGAGGCTCGTCTTTTGAAACGTCTACTTTCACCACCTCCTCAAAACATTTATTTTACATTGCGAACGACTGCATTCTCTTCAGGGATATCTGAACTTGTATCCATTATGAAAAATCTAGGTATCACCAGCACTTCTTTCTATTTTTTTTTCTTGGAAATTTTTTTTTTATCTAACATTTACGGCATCTAAAATTATTCACTAATTGACCGTCTTCCTCTGACCTTGCTAACACCAATTGCTTGTTTCACCATTACAATACGTAGCGAACAAATTTGTACGTTAGATTACTATCTGTTATTATTTAAGTACTAGGGTATTTTTTTTTATTAATCTCAAACAGTGAATTACACTATGTTGCATACTGATAAGAATTAATTTTTCTAGACCACCGATTTAAATGCTGGCAGTTTCTAATAGCTTTATTATTATTCCTGTTAGGAGGACACCAATGTGAAGAAACCCCACGGATTTATATAAATTGATGCTGGAAGCCAAATTAACAATAAAAACAAAACTATCATTTGTCTTCCCTCTTTCACTCTCCCTCTCCCTCTCTCTCTCTCTCTCTCTCACACTCGACTAAAATCCCTAAATCTCAAGAGAGGATTTATCGGAAGCTCTATAGGCAGTAATAAAGTTACAACGCCAGATTTATTCACTAAATCCCTTGAGGCACTAACGGCTTTTCCATGCATGTGTATACAATGTGAAAGGTCTGGGTGCTATTGTCGAGTCATAGTGTTGTTTTGTGGTATTCAATCAAAAAACACCTTATATTTTTTATGACCAACTGGCTTCCGTATACATTAGTATTCCAAAGTTCTTTTTTCCGCTATATACTTTATAAGTAGTAGAGAGATATAGTGAGTTTTAAGTTTTCCTTTTTTTGTATAATTTTTCTGTTTTTTATCCAGACTGACGCCTAATGATTAGATATGACCAGTGCAAGAAAACGATTATCCCTATTAACGTTTTTACTACATATTTGAATGACTGTTCATGAATTCAAAATCAGCGGAAGTTACTGCATTACTGTCATTGATGATATTATCATAAATAGAAATAGTAATGGTGGTAGTAGAAGTAGTAATAGCACTAATTGAAGTAGTAGTACTGGTGTAAATTATGGAGGAAGGAAAGTTTTTTTTTTTTGGTAAACACTTATTAAAGACAAAGTTAATTATAACGGAAAATCACAACATAGGGATTTTAGTGTTTTTAGGGGGTCTAAATAACAAGAGTATATATTTTTAAAGTGAACGATTTTATTTGAACGAAATCAGTTGCCTGTAATAATGAGGTTAATGGGCTCTAATCGTTACACTCTGAGAGTGCATTGTTTTCCAATCAATACATCAAAACTCCTAAAAGCAAATATCTATTTCAAGCATAAAATCTACGGCGATTTCACAGAGCCTTGCATGTCCTGCGAGTGACAAAAGAAAAAAGTAGAACGAAATAATTCTTTGCTTCCTGGAGTTAGGACATATCACTTCTGGTAAAAAAAAAAAAAGTTATTTTCGGAGATCAGCAGTATTACTATAATGGTCTCTGTTCCAGGTACAAGAAAAAAAAAAATAAAAGAAACCACGCAAGTAAACACTGTTTACACTAGCATAGCTTCTCGTTTGCCCCCCACCCCCCACCAAAAAAAAAAAAATCATACTTAACTGACGCAGGAATTAAGCAATTGACATTAAGATAATGAAACCCTGAGAAATATACAGTCATTGCATATTGATCTGTCTGTCTGCATGTCTGTCTGTCTGTGTGTTTATCTGTCTACCCTTTAGAGTTAAACGGATTCAGAAGATTTTTGTTTTACACCTTCCCTTCCGAAGGTAGTTAGATTTTGTCCAAAGGCGATTACTTTAGTTTTTATAGTAATATGGAACTAGATTCGATAAAAAGGTCCTTTCACAACTTCTCTGGCTAATGCCTTACTGATAAAATCTAGGCCTGTACACTTCCGTTTACCGGATTATGACGGGGAAATGAGTTTGCAGGCTTCTCACCAGCCTTCAGTTCTGATCACACAAAAGATAATGACCGCCCAGCCTTAGGTTATAGAGTAGCAAATTGTGTCGAATAGGAATAAACATGAATGAATTTTACAGCCTTCGAAATAATTTAGGAAAAAAAAATTCATACGGCAAAATAAATTTTGCCGTCGTCCTACTAATAAGGAAGAAAAATCAGGAACAACTTTTATGTCTTCTTGTTGATAAGGGAAAAATAAGAAACAATAATTTTATCCCCCTTCTAGGTAGCTATAAATGAAGACTGTTAACCTCCTATGAATAAATATCGGGGAAAAAATCATCATTGATGATATGATTCATTTGCGAAGAAATACGTTCTGATGATGGTTTTCGTAACGTTAAAGAGAAAATCGTGCAAATATTACTGAAATGTAACATTAAATGGGAAGGTAGAAAACTTAAACATTTTTTTAAAAAGTTCAAAAGTGTAATTCATATAAATGAGTAATGAAGCTTTCCCATTAACGCTGCAAACAGCTCCAGGACATACTTCACAAAGAAGTCTAATTATCTGAATTTTCATACTACAAATGACTGTTTATTTTGTGGAGAAGTATCTGCTAAGTTATAAAAATTACCTGAAATTTTATACCTTATTGACACTTGATGTTATGGACACTATTAGAATGAACATAGGATTGTTAAGTAGGTTAGGCATTATTAAACGTACAAAAAAAAAAAAAATTACCAATGCCATATGGAAAGAACTTTGGTCGTTCCCAAGACATTACAGTTTGAGAGTAAGTGGTTATGATTTTTCCTACTATGCATAAGGTGACTTAAGGGATATAATAGTGATATACCCGGTGAAAAGTCAACCAAATCGCAGGTAAGTAAAGAGTAAGGAAAAAATCTTTTTGGGACCAGAAGCAAAAACAAACACCAGTTGTGTGTTTCTGTGGTAATTTTACAAAATTCTTGATGGACACATGGTAAGGACAACAGCATCTTAATGATAAAAGAGAGAAAAAGGGCTGGCGGTAAACAAAGCGTGACAGTTAATCACTGCAAGTATAAGATCACTGATGTGAATTTGTAAGTTTCTCGAAATCCCTGATACTAGATGTCCTCAACTGCATTGTTAAAATTATTGTTCTGAATGATAAAACGAAAATAGATAGGATAGAATCTGTAAAAAAAAAAGATAAAAAAATATCAAAAATATCAAAATATCATATTTCCCAAACAAATTTAACAAAAAATGATGAGGTGAGATAAAACGAGAGTTACAGAATGGGTGAATCAAGAAAAGTAGCAGAAATTATGAAGTATAAAAAAAAACCTTTGAGGTTAATTGTTTCCCTTGTGAATGTGAAGTAAGAATGACTGAATGGGAAAAGTGAGCATCAGCTGAAAGGGTAGCAAGGCTATCACGGAGGGTAAGAGAGAACAACGTGTAGAGGAAATTGGTGAAAAGACTTATAAAAAGTTCAAGAGGTAAGGTGCAAGAGTTATGGAAACGAAATATTTGTGAAGGCAGGGTGGACGAAATATGCTCAACTATTAGAATTGGCTAATACTATAAATGGGGCTCATTCTCCATTCATTAATTAATATATCAGTGCAGTGGTGCTTAATACTCTTTACTTTGTATTCAGCCATGTTATATATATATATATATATATATATATATATATATATATATATGCTGTATATATATATATATATATATATATATATATATATATATATATATATATATATATATATATATATATATATATATATATATATATATATGCATGTTTGTGTCTTCGCATTTACGAGTGTAAGTTCCCAGTAATTAGCCATAAAAACTCAGACCATCAGGGACACGATTATATCATAGTAAGGAAACTATTCAAAATAAGGAAACTATTCAGAACTTATGTATGTTATTATTTAACTTTTATATAGACATAAGAGGTGTCATTCTTTTAGTTCTGGCTGCCAGTAATTAATTGACAGAAATCAAAAGTCAAATTTTAATGAAAGCGTGTTATCCGACGGTTCGATATAAAATATAAGACAAATCTGGTCACCGAATTTATGTTTAGCCATATTTCCACGAGATCTAGCAGTTCTTTGAATAATATTTTAAAATATGAATAACTGATTTAGATGACCACCTTTCGTTAAAAATACTGTTTTATATGCGAATCCGAAGTATTATATGATTTATTTCGGGGGGTTGGAACTAGAATATACTGAATCGCTTCTAAGTGTATAGACAAATACAGAACTGGTAAATTAAATAACAAAATAGCAATGGATTTTGCCAGACAGGAATTCATAAACACGTCTAGATCCACGGATTGAAACTTCTCTGCATGCAATCTTAACTCGAATTACACAAAAATTCCAATTTCTGTGATGAAATTCCATAAAATATTCAAGGATGGTTTTTTTTTTTTTATCCTGGAAGCAGATAGATTTACCCAGAGAATTTCTCAAAGGACAGATTTTTTATTCTTTTAGATTCGCTTTACTTTGGTAAGTTTTCATGTTTTGTGAAAAATTTGTCTCAAGTTTAGAACTTTACGCAATTAAATTTTTCTTTAACGTTAACAACTGAATTCTATCAGTGGATGAAGGGTAAGACTAAAAACAAAAAAAAAAAAAAAAAATTCAGTCCATAAGCTCTTCCCTTGATTTGGGCTGATCAGTAATATCTGCGGACACCAGATTTCATTGCTAGTTTCTGTTACTTAGAGGTCTAGTTGATGGACGCCTGAGGACCACAGCTTAAACTTAGCAAGGCCCTCTCTATACAAGTTGGATATATTAGCAAAATTTGCTACGTATTTCAATGCAGAAAAAATGTAGTGTATTTTAGATAGATATGTACTCTTAAGAATAGGATAGTTTACAGGTTTCTTGTAACTGTAAAAAAAAACAAAAATTGTAACACTATTCTACCTTTCAGTATATGTTGCTGAATATCTAGTGCTATAAACTGGACAAACGTCACGAGTCTGCGTCTTGAAACACCTAAAAATCTTGAAATAATATGTTAATACATTATAGTGTTACCATGAGTATTTATATGCTATCTTGTTCGTCTGTTGTCATATGGTGTGCATTTCGAACCAACTTATACAATGGAAAGGCAAAAGGGGAACCATTGTTGGTCCCTTCCTAGGCCATCAATTGGCCTTTATCCCGGCGTGGGAGTGTTGATGTGGTGCGTTGACCGAATGCTCTGAATGACTTGAAGTAATGGGAATGGAGCTACGCTAATCCTAAGGCAAAGCTGCTGTATGATAGGCTTCCATTGTCATTTCGAACCCAACCTTTACTGTCTAGTGGACTGGTTCATTGTGGTTCCACCTACAATCACGGTACAAGAGGGTATCCTGTTAGTTAGCTCTAACTGTGTATAGGTACTTACAATTTGGCAGGGTGTCAGCTGTCCAGATTCGACTTTGCTGTTATTAAATTTTGAGTATCTCATATCACATATATCACACTTGGCAACCGACAAAAGTTTTTCCAAGGCCTTTAAGACATCAGTGAGATCAATTTTCTTTTAAAGCTTGGGAAACCTTAAAGGCGATAATTTATCATCACGGGTTTCTGTTCGTCAAGTTTACTATAAGTTCTGAAGGCATTCGGATAAGGAATGAAATCCACGAGAGGAATAACACACATAATGGTCACTCGAGACTGGTACTTTGGCGATCTTGAAATTTAGCACAAGTTCTAACGCTACATTTTACAGTGATGCGATACGATGTCATAGAAAATCTAAGCGCAGGAGAAGGATGTCTAAATCATCAGCTACTATGATGCTATAGGAAATTTGAGAAATTGTATGTCTGACATGGTAGATGACAAGGGTTAGCCTCCTGTAAAATGGTCGGTCCCATCTCTTCATCGACCCTGTTTTTCCTTATGTTTAGTTTTGCTTCACTGGCTAACAAGAAATTAAACACAACCACGTACTAACTTTCTTGCCCTGGTATTAGGTTGATGAACCAAAATTCTGCTGATAAACCCCGCATGTTCCGCTTCCATGCTTTAATGGACATATGGTATACATTGATCACTTTATATATATATATATATATATATATATATATATATATATATATATAAATATATATATATATATATATATATATATATATATATATATATATATATATATATATATATATATATATATATATATATATATATTTATATATATACACATATATATATATATATATATATATATATATATATATATATATATATATATATATATATATATATATATATATATATATATATATATATATATATATATATATATATATATATATATCTGACTCACATCAGGACCGAACCCCGGCCTTTCAAATGAGATGCCAGGGCGTTACCAATTGACCCACTCAGGTCATACGAGAAGTAGGGACCAAAGTACTCACGTACCTGGGTTGGGAAGTTGGGAAAAATTCGCTGTTACGTTAGGCGGCGGCCTGCTTAAGGAAGACCTCAGTTACGGGAATATTTAATTATTATACAATTTCTCCAATGAGCAGTGTGGGTCAAATGGTAATCATCTAGCCTCTCATTTCGAAGACTGGTTCTGTCCCGATATGAATCATAAATTGATTTCTGTGGAACGTGCTCATGTGTTCATTAGCTCCATCATATTCACGATGGAATTGATAATTCTAATGAAATGCTACCAGTT
>NC_089760.1:11255000-11305000 GCF_040412425.1 Macrobrachium rosenbergii | reverse complement strand
ATTTCTTGCTGGAATCCAAAAGTTTGTTCATTTTGATTTTAGAGACCGTTCGTGTGGCTCTCTCTCTCTCTCTCTCTCTCTCTCTCTCTCTCTCTCTCTCTTCAAAAGGGAGCAAGTATTAATGTAAAATATTTGTGTGGTCACTGGTATTGATTTTAGCTTTTGAGATCTGAATGTAGGAAAAGTTTGTAACAGCACCTAACAAAAAAGTGTGTTCTGTGAATCTCAAGCGGCTGCATTTCAGGTGATTTTACAAAAGTTTTCACAAGCTTGTGCAAGGTAAAGTGAATTTTACTTCCTATTACCATAATATAATAAGGTATATTGAAAAAGTTTTGTCTTAGTGACATTATTATTGGTAAATCTTTGGTATATTTTTGTGTGTTATTTTCTTTGCAATCTCTTGATTTTTCACATTTTATATATTGGTGATTTAACATTTATTTATTTAGCATTTTAAATATTTCTTAATGATTTAACATTGCATACTTGATTTAATTTTCATTTACTAAGATTTTCTTTTCAAATCTTGTGTAATTCTTGATAGTTTAAGTTTTGCTTGATTGATTTAATTTCTTGATAAATTAACCTTTGTAATTTAACTCAAGAATTAATTAAATTTTGTATTTTTTTTCAAGTAATAGTAAGATTTTTCAGATTGTGAATTCTGACGATAAATTTTGAATTAAAAATAAATTTTTGTATTTAATGTTTTTAGAAACAGTGTTTCATTTGTTGACCACCAGTGAATAGGATTAATTGTGTGCAAGGCAAAGTGATAAACATGTTTTGTTCCTTTAGTTTTGATGAAGTGAATTAAGACCAGGGAAACAGTTAAAGTTGTTTGATGGAGTGATACCCCTTTGCTCTAGTATATTTCTTGTTGTATTGTTGATACCTCACAATTCCTTTGATAAACTCAGTTTGATTTTTCACGTGATTAATAAGCTCTTAAGGGATCACTGTTACCTTTAGAGTACTCAGTCGTAATTTTTATTGTTATGAGAGTTCAGGTAACTGGCTGAAGTGAGGTAAATTTTTGAATTCTGTGATTAGTTGTGTGGTAACCAGGTACTTGGTACACGTCGCGACCATATAACTTAGTTTGATTTTTCACGTAATTAATAAGCTTTTTAAGGGATCACTGTTGCCTTTAGAGTACTCAGTTGTAATTTTTATTGTTATGAGATTTCAGATATCTGGCTGAAGTGAGGTAAATTTTTGAATTCTTTGATTATTTGTGTAATAACCAGGTACTTGGAGCATATTATGACTATATATATATATATATATATATATATATATATATATATATATATATATATATATATATACATACATACATACATACATACATACATACATACATACATACATACATACATACATACATACATACATACATACATACATACATACATACATACATACATACATACGTACATATATACATACAAAGCACAGTTTTCATATAATTATGAGTTGTCAGTACCAAAATGTACATGTATTTTGACAGTTTTCTCTGCCAGCGCTTTATACTTGATTGTTGTAAAAATATTAATTTACTGTTCACAACATTTGAGTATCAGATAATAATGCAATGATTTATTATCCTATTCATTTTCGCAAGATTTTTTTTATATAATGTAAACTATAGATCGTTATGAAACTCTTAGCCGGCCGTGGTAGCCTGTGTTGTCGCGTTGCCAGAATCACGATCATGGCTAACTTTAACCTTAAATAAAATAAAAACCACCTAGGCTAGGGGGGTGCAATTTTGTATGTGTGATGATTGGAGTGTGCATGATTAACACACCAATTTGCAGCCCTCTAGCTTCAGTAGTTTTTGAGATGTAAGGGCGGACAGAAAAATGTGCGGACGGACAGATAAAGTCGTCACAATAGTTTTCTTTTCAGAAAACTAAAACGAGGAATTTCTGTACATTTTATTTAATTGTCAGAAACAGAAAACATTTGTTGTTAACAGGAACATTGTTAAAACAGAACAAAAACACAAATGTTAGATGTGGTGTTCAAAATGCTTTCCGTTGGAAGCTGCGCAACGACGTAGACGGCCAAGCTTCCATCAACAGAATTTTTAAGGATTGCATGTCTGTAACCTCTCTCCTCTGTAATTGAAGTTGATGTAACAGTAAACCCCACATGGTAAAGTCCATTACGTTGAGATCTGGACTTTTTGAGGGCCATTCGTTAGGTTCAGTGAAATCAGTATATGTTAGTTACTTTTTTTATTTCATTGATAAAGTAAAATGCATGGTAAAAGACGTGTGTAAAATGCACAATGTAAATCTAAAATTTCCTGGTTTTTTTATGGGGCACCCTGTAGTACTGAAAGAATTATTTTTTACCACTGGAACATTTTCAAACGTGTTTATATAAATTTCCTCAAAATGTTTGAAAATATTTCTCACACGAGGAAACAATTGTTGAATTTTGTTTTTAAACTTGTTCCGAATAATATATGATAATAGCATCTAGGGATCAGTTAAGCATTTACTTTTATATATAAAGAAAAATAGCATTAATTACTGTATACATTTTGTATTTAATTTTTTTTTTGATTGCTAGAGTCATTGGCAATGTCTCTAGTGTCTGCTTCACTTGAACTAAACTTGAATAGCAGAAATATCTGGTAATTTAATAATGTTCACACTAACCGAAAATATTTCTAAATACAGTTCTATATTATATAACAACCGTATATTTCCCTTCTTGATAATTTTAGTGAACTTTATCCTTAATAATATTCACCCAAAACAGTTCACTTTAGATGATATTCATGTTTGAATTGCAAGATATTACCGATGGTCAAGCTGACCGTAAACCGTGAATGAATTATTGTTTGGAAAAATAGGTTTTTAGTGTATTTAGGGATCATTAGTCTCTCTCCTATTAACAATAGACGGAGAATTAATGCAGATTGTACAGAGGCGTTCAGTCAAATTCACAAAATTAATTGGTTCTCTTGGTTGCCGTCTAATTTGCCATATTAGGTGATGCACACAGCGTAAGTTAGCCTTTGATTAAAATTTCATCCAACTCAGAGAGAGAGAGAGAGAGAGAGAGAGAGAGAGAGAGAGAGAGAGAGAGAGAGAGAGAGAGAAAACACACGGGCAGACAGAGACAGTGGGTGGAAAGGGTAAGCCAGATCCCAGAAAAGCTCCCCATAGTGAAACTTGCCCATAGGGTTCCATTTCTTACACGGTCTATAAAACTCAACATGCTGATTATACTGAATAATCATAAGGAACAGAGGGTAAAAATGTTAAAGTCTTAAAGCGGAAGGCGAACTATGATCAACAGATGATGAAATCAAGTACATTATGTTTGTAGGGCACGTTCTGAGTATTTAATTTTAGCCAACAGTTTCGGAAGATGTAAAATAATAGATACTTTTACTTTGGACACTACCTAAAAGTAAACACCAAATAGACAAAAGGCAAAAAAATCAAGTAGTAATGTCCATGCCCAGGGATTCAATAAAATTGGTATTTAGTTGTTGTTTGTGTGAATATTATATATGTGTATATATAGACTGTATATATATATGTGTGTGTGTGTGTATATGTATATATGTATATATATACGTAATGATTATTTTCCTATTGGAATGGAGCTGCACAGAAAAAATAAAAACGGGAGTTTCATACACTTGGTGAGCCAAAAACGGAAAACTCCCCGTTCAGAAAACTTCCAAAGCAACAGAAAGTGATGATAATAAAGATTTTGTAGTCCAAATATTTTCAGAGCAGAGTGAGCGAGTGTTAAGGGTGTTGTGTAAATATCGTCCGAAACGGAACGTGGTTATGGAAAAAGTTTGTTAGATTGTCTGCTTACCGATCAGATGGCGAAGAAAGAAGAGGGATGGATTGAATGGAAAGAGAATGGTTAGAGGTGTATATTTTCCTCTTGTTTATGAAGAAAATATCAAATTGAAAGCTAGCTTTCATTAGAGTAACTTGTTTCCTTAAGAAAAAGGTTGCAATATTACAGAGGAAAAAATAGAAGGGTAATGTGGTTATTAAAAAATATACAAGTAACAGAAACCGATAAATGGTCAAAAAGCCCACATTTAGGGATTTAAAAGCTTCAGGGATTACTAATGTCCAGCGCAAATGATGAGAAGGAATGTGAGAAGTGAATGTTTTTCAGTGCAGTTACAATATAAAAGGGACATATTTGCTGACGGTATGCTACGAAGAAACAGGAAGACAACGAAAGTGCAAGAGAGTCATTGTGAATAGGAATAGGGACGTTCAGAGGAAAAGGAAATTGCCATTTTAGGGAAGTAATTACAGAAAGGAAGGTTAATGGTCACATGGAGAGATTTCGACCCAGCGCATTTTGAAACAGTTTATTTTTGAGTAATTAAAGTTAGAGAAAGTGAATGGCGTAAGTGTTCAAAACAATTATTTAAATTTTAGAATTATAGCTGAAATTATTCCAAGTATGAACGGAGTGTAGTTAAAATCATGAAAGGCTTCGCAATTCATGGAATGACAAGTGAGATACTTAAATACTGTTGTAAGGGTATAATAAAGTGCTTAACCAGACTGCGCAATACATATCTCGAGTTGGGTAAAGTTTCAACGGAATTTAGAAAATGTTTAATTATTCTTGCATATAAAGGGAGGAGTGTAACAAAACTGTTAAAATGGAAGAACTCTGATATCCAGGAATAATGATATTTCTTGTAGAATTGTGAAATGTAAGTGAATAGGTCATCCTATAATGGAGTCTTGACATAACTCAGTTAAAATCAAGAACTTTCGAGTTATTGATGGTTTATTTGACAGTCTGAATTTGGAAATTAATAATTTATTTTATTCAGTTTTTAGATATATTCCAAATGAAGAAACAAACGGAGAAACTGACGCCTGTGTCAGGATTCAAGCCATTAGGTGAGAGTTAACTTTAACTATTTATTTGATTAAAAAAATAAACATGCTTTTATTAAAATGCACTAAAAAGTGAAAAAATAATTTTTGAGACACACCAGGATTTTTTTACAATTAATCATGTCTCAAAAATAAAGCGTGATTAAACATGGAAGGAAATGTTAAAAGAAATAAAAAGAATATCTTTATTTTCTTGTAGCATTTCCTTCCAAATGAAGTCTCACAAAAATTATTTTTTACAAAAAAGCATGTTTTAAAAATTTGAGAAATTAATTTATGATTTTGATCACATGATATCTGTTTACGGGGAGGGAAGGGAAGGGGGAAGGGGTAGGGGGTGTAGGCAGGTGGGAAAGGGGAAGGGGATGGAAGAGGGAAGAGTAGAGAAGGGAGGGGGGGATGGAAGGGGTAGGGGATGGGGGAGGAGGGAGGGGAGGAGGAGGAGGACACAGCTAAATTAACACTTCATCATTTCCGGAATGGGGAGGGAGAAGTGGGAGGGGATGGGGAAAGGGGGAAGGGTATAGAAGAGGAAGGGGAGGGGGAGGACAGCTGGACTTGAGTATGGGAAGGGGGAGGGGGCTGGAAGAGGGGGGAAGGGAGGGGAGGACACAGCTAAATTAACACTTGGTCATGTGTTTTGGAAGGGGAAAGGGAGGTGAAAGGGGGCAGGGAGAGAGGATGGAAGAGGGAAGGGGGGAGGGAGGGGGAGGAAGAGGAGGGGAGGAGGAGGACACACCTAAATTAACATTTGATCACATGCTCCGGAAGGGGTAGGGGAGGGAAGGGGAAGGGGAAGGGAAGGAATGGAAGAGGGAAGGGGAGGAGGAGGACACAGCTAAATCAACATTTGATCTAAGCTCCGGAAAGGAGGGGAGGGGATGGAAGAGGGAAGGAAGGGGAGGGGAGGACACAGTTAAATTAATACTTTATCGTGAGAAGGGGGGTGGGAGGGTAGGTGGAAGGGGATGGGAGAGGGAGGGGAGGGGAGAGAGGAGGAGGGAAGGGAAGGGGAGGTCACAGAGGCACTTGATCTATGCTCCGGAAGGGGGGAGGGGATGGGTGGGGTGAAGTGGATGGAAGAGGTAAGGGGGAGAGGGAGGGAAGAGGGAAGGGGAGGGGGAAGGAAGAGGGAAGGGGTGAGGGAGGACACAGCTAAATTAACACTTGATCGTATGCTGGGAGAAGATGGATATTACCGAGTCAAAGAAGTTGTAAAAAATCCGGAGAGTTTCATACAAATCCTGAGATACTGGGAGAGGTCACTGTAGGTTCACTACACTAGGTCACTGCTGACACACTGATCATGTAAGGTTGTATTGTCACCGGGACTGAGTAACCATACAAAATTTCAAGTCCATCGGACGAAGGGAACAGGTCGAAAATTGAGTTACAAGATTTGACCAAAACAGACAGACAGACAGACAGATGCAGAAGTCAAGTAAAGTAAAAGCATGTAATGAAAAGTGACATTAACTTCATTCTGACCTAGCGAGCAAGAAAAAGCATACGAATTAATGTTAACCTCATTCTGGCCTATTGAGTGTGGGTTTAAGCCTCTCACGGAATTTTTTCTCTTGTATTTTTATTTGTATCTAAGCTTTTTGTATTTGTGTGTACACAAAACATCAAGTTAAGCCTAGTAATAACTAATTATAAAAGCAATAAAGCACACTAACATTATAAAAAAATCAAGTGTATTAAATGGAACATGCAATAAATTATGGGTGAGGAACAATGTGAACTCTTCTGATCTTTCCCTTCGCCGTTTCTCCACCAAAGAGTAATCCCGGCAAAATATGATGAAAAACGAGAAGAGACGTCAGACGCCGCGATCCGCCTTTATCATTAATTCTCATCTAAGTCATTAAAGTATTTTATCGATCAGAGAGGATCTTTCCGATGGGAGAAAGAATGATGCTCTTGAAGGTGGCAGTTTATGTCGTTTCCATGATGGTAAATTTATTTGTTACCGGGACGTCTTAAAACGCTTTCTCTCTCTCTGCTCTCTCCCTCCGACAGAGTTCCGGTTTTACCTTGGTCATTAGTTTTCTAGACTAATGGCGTTAATTGTTTGTAGTTTTTACCAGGATCTATAATCTGTGAATATGAAAGACTTGTTAAGGGGTTCTACAACCTCAAAATATCATAGCCTAGCCGGCTGTGTATGCTTTATTTATTTATTTTGGGTGTGGTGCCGTCAGTGCATCTCACTTGGTAGGCAATGATGTAGGATGCTTGCAGCTTCCCTTCGGCTCCTAGCTGTATCCACTTTTTACCCTTTTACTTTAATCCCATTCCCGCTCCCTTTCTTCAGTCTCTCTGTCCAGCCTCTCAAACTCGTACTTCTTAGCGAAAGGGTAGGTTTCATACTACTTTAGTTCCACCTTTAGAGCCTTGCACTTTAACCCCTGTATTTTCTGGATTTCTTTATATTGCTATCCAGTCACTTCAGTCCCCCTTTTCAAAGTCTTAAACGGTGAAAGGCCGAAATGCTCGAGTGCTTGAATTGACAGTCTAAATTTTATAAAATCAATACAACTATCTTGCTGCAGATGTAAAATTTTACGGATATCGTTTAGAACTGTTGCTTACTTATTTAGGTTTTCTTTTGATTGATCTATTCCAGTTGAAAACTACTTTTATCTTGGCTACAATAAAATGCAGAATAGTTTATATAGCGCTGTTGTGGAATCTTCTGATCTCCAAATGTTTAACAAGGAACAAAGTGATTCCTGCTTTCTGCTGACGTTTCCTGAATTCAGTGTTATTTTTTTTATTCCCTTACATATCCTTATTATCTTTCCCTGTAACTTTCCCTGTCTGCAGGCTGATTTCACTTTGGAGGTCTCTTGGATTTACAGTCTGTTGACTCTTTCTGCATGGGTTTCCAGCTGAAGATTCAAAGAAAGAAAGAAAGAAAAAAGTTGGGGTAAGGAAGCTGAGTCTGTCATAAGATTTCACTGAGTTGACCTGGTGTCAAACAGAAAAGCACAAGAGGTCTGATGTTCTGATCAATGAAAAGCTGCGTAGCTGCCTCCCTGGCAGTCTAGTAAGTGATGGTGATGATAAGGAAGACCACTATGTTACTTTAGTCATGTGTTCCAATGCTAAAGCTTATTTTGCTTCGACAAAAAAAAAACTTCGAGGGATTTGTGCTTTATCTCTGCTAGCTTCTTTGTTTCCACCTAATTAGGAAATTTAACAACAATAAAACATGAAACTGTATGATTTGACAAACAGGTAAACCGTTAACGAACGAATAATCGAAAGTATCATGTTGTAAAGATCTAGAACTTCACAAATCAAGTTACTTAATAACACTTATATCGGCAGTGCGAAAGTAGTTGAGCGTGCGAAAATTTAAGGAATTTTGAATACATCTTCATATATGTAACAAAAAATAAAGCACTTGGTTAGACTGGTGCATATTTGAAACTCTACTCCAATATTACAAAGCCAGAAATAGAGTGCATGACTTTCATATATTTTATTATACATCACCAAAAGACATTTTAGAACTGTGATGATTATGTTAGTGAGTTAAACAGCATTTGTCAATGGATATGGTGTTCACTAACGCCACAAAAACACTTCACCTTTCGCATTTTGTTTTGAACTCCAGCCTTCCATAAAAAGCCTCATTTTTTTGTTTTATCAAGTGTTTTACATTTTATCAATATGTTGTAGTATATAATTATATAATATATATATATATATATATATATATATATATATATATATATATATATATATATATATATATATATATATATATATATATACTTCCAACAACACAAATTCTCTGTATATAGAGTTATCACTTTCACAGAGAACCTTAGTACAGAAGGTTAAAAAGAGGAGATTCTTTATTTCCAGTCTTAATATATTTATGTATATACAGGATATATATAAAATAGGAGATTATTTATTTCCATAGGTCTTATATATATTTATATATATATATATATATATATATATATATATATATATATATATATATATATATATATATATATATATATATATATACATACATACATATACGCATATGTATCTGTATATGTATGTATATAACACTAAAACTAACTAACCTTTTCACATTTAAAATAGAGAAATAGGAGCTGAACTATCCCGGAAAATAAGAAATAGAAAATATCATATAATTTACTTCAAGAATAGGAAAACCGTAGGAGTTTATAATATCGCCAAATATTGGAAAGTTCCTCCTCATAAAGATACAACTTTGAAAATGTATATTCGATATTTCTCAGGAAATTTTATGACCTCTTCCTCAGACTTTCCCTGGAAAACATCATCTATTATTCAGGTGTTTTGCTTTGCAATTCACTCTCTTATCGTCCTCTTCCTTTTCCGCAACCTTTTCATCGTTCTCTTTTTCTCAAAGTCAGAATATTGTTTTTTTCTCCCTTAAGGTATTTTTGGCCTTGTTAGTAATATAAATATTATTGAATCAAATGATTTTCCTTTTTCTGCTTAAGTGGCAATCAGTTAAACGAGAGCGTTCTCGATTCATTAGCGTTAGGTATTTTTATAAACTCATAGTATTATGTTTTGAGGTATTAAAATCATCACTGCTTGTGTACGCATACATTCATACACATCATTTACAATATATATATATATATATATATATATATATATATATATAAATAAACACACGTGTGTGTATGTGTATTATATATATATATATATATATATATATATATATATATATATATATATAAATAAACACACGTGTGTGTATGTGTATTATATATATATATATATATATATATATATATATATATATATATATATATATATATATATATATATATTTTTATATATTACTCCAAGCATGATGAATTATTTTCAAATGCATCATCTCATGATACCCTTAGATTCTCACTGTTGCCTCTTGAAATATCACTGTCAATAAACTTTTCTTATTTAAAAGTATTATTATTTTTTTAGAGTTAATATTTATAAAGGAATACTTGTGTCATATATAAGCCATATTATGGACAAAGTATTATTGTTTAACTTAGCTAAAACAGGTATAATTCATGAGGATGTGTATAAATAATAAGTAATTTTTTCGACGAAATATAATACAAAAAAATAGCATGAAGTGGAAAATGAAAACTGAGGATAACGAGATTGTTTTCTTCACGGTATTTCTTAACCGTTCAGCCAATGATGAACCTACGCTGGTAAATCTCCAGTACTTCTGATTACTACTTGACAAACTTACAGAAAAAAAACTTCATACTTCTGAAACCTTCTGTAATTATTTCCACTCATCTCTCTCTTGGTCACCCTCATTCTTTAAGCCGATCCGATACATGAGACTGACGCCCATCTTTTCAAGCTTTTTTTTTTTGTGCTCCTGTATTTCACCTCAACATTTTATCGCGTTCATAAAGAGAATAGACTTAATCTTTATATCCAGAATTAGGGGAAAACTCTTTTCATGTATGAAAACAACTTTACGGAATATTCATTATACGTTTAATTCATGTTTTGTATTTTTCACTCTATTCCCTAACGACGGTGGCCTTTTATTCAAGAATTTTTCAATCCTCAAAATTTGCATCTGCACAACCATAAGAATAAACTTTTAAAATCCATGAATGCTGCTGATGTATTAACAAGTGTTTGCAATGTGCACGACAGTTATTCATACTGTATAATAAATTTTTACAGCTATGTGGCAAAGTATCAAGAGGTATTAACCGACAAAAAGCAAGTCAACAATGAATTGTTGACGCTCAGACGACAAAACTGTGAAATTACTATTTTTTGGTTCGTGACTTTCTGGTTGGATATAAGACATTCCAAAATATCTTACATTTTCCTTTTACTCTATTTAGTAGAATGAAGAATTATGAAGATCTCTGTAGTTACGGCAAATAAACTGGAAATGAACTTACCAATTCAGAAACTTTTTCCATTCTCAGAGCAGTAGCATAAAAAATCCGTTGTTATTATTATTATTATCGTCCACAATAGCAATAACACCAATGATAGTAGCAGTAGTAGTACTGACAAAGAAAACTACCATAAACTTAGAAAAATATAATGTCCTTAATTGAAGAGAGAATGAAGAAAGAGAGCATCCCTTGGCACGCGTGCCAAAAGTGGCACGCTAATGACTTCCTTAAGGCACGCGAATCCAGAGTCACCTTTCAAAAATAACCAAATGACTAAATCTCTAGTTTCTTTCCTCTGGTAACCGTACGGTTCCTAGGTGGGGCTAGTTGTTTTCCCGTTCATTTGTTACATCATTCGAAAGTATACAGTATGTATATATGTTACAGTAAGACTGTGAAACCAGGGATTCTCCGAAATCCCTGAAATTTTCAGAAAATTCGTGAAATCACCAAATCACTTAAGGGACATTTGATCTCAGAGGGGCTAATACTAAGCACGGCGAAACACATTTGATCCACGAAGGCTAGTACTTAACACGCCGAAACTGTAGATGAATCAATGTTTCGAATGTTTAGTACTAGCCCTGAAAATTTCAGAGATTTCGTGGAATCTCTGGTTTCACAATCTTACTGTAACATACACACACATATATAATTAAATAAAAATGAAACCTATTGTGGGGTAATATTTCTGCTTTTCTTCAATTAGAATTTGAACTTTCATATAGCATACCTTGGATAAATTATTTGATATCTATCTGTCTATCTATCTATCTATCTACGGTATATACATATATATATTATATATATATATATATATATATATATATATATATATATATATATATATATATATATATATATATATATGTGTATGTGTGTGTGTGTGTGTGTGTGTGTGTGTGTGTGTGTGTAAGTTTGCAAAGAATTTATCTAAGGTCAGCTATATGAAAGTTCAACTATTATTCCAAGAAAAGTATAAATACTAGACCAAAATGGGTTTTATTTTTATTTAACTTCTTTCCTTGACACATTTTCGTCATCCACTGGTAGATTTTCATTGCATCATAAAAGAGGAGGCTTTATCTGCAAAAGCTGGTCAAAAGAAACTTCAAGAACTTATTCAGTCACCATCATTGCTCTACGTGCTTTAGATAAAAGACGGTTTCAGAATATACTGAGTTTAGGCGGAGTCGAGGTACAAAGGACCAAAATTACACAAAAATTTTAGCTGGTTTAATCGAGGGTTTGTTCTGATACGATTGGTTAAATTATGGATGATATAAATATTCTGTTTGCTTAACCAACAAAAGTATGTCTAATAAAAAAATACCCAACATCGTTTGGCTTTTTATACTGATTTTTTTTTTTTTAAATTACAAGGTTCAGGCAAGACACTTTTTGTTGTATTTGATTACATAAAGCCGTTGGAAACAAAACTAGTAACTTTTATGAGGGATGGAAACAGTAAGATTTAGATAGGCTACTTTCCAAATCTGAAGATATACATTCATGATTTCCAAAAGAATGACTAAACAGACAGCGAAGAAATAATATTTCTTTTGGTTTGCCATGTAGTTAAAATGTTTCCCTTTTGCATAAAGACTGAAAATACTGATCATTCAATTTCAGTTTCCTGTAAGAACAACCTGTTAATATGAGATAACGAAATTAAAAATGAGCTTTATGGGGGGTTGAATTATACATCCCCATGAAAATCATCATCAAAAATACAGTATTCAGCATTTGCATGTGTGCACCCATTAACATCCTTTGGTGCGTATGTAAGAGGAATCCAGAAAGTGTTCTAGTCAAAACAGTTAGCGGTAATGGAATTACATAGACTCATTGAATTAGGTTATCCAAAGTGAGCCCTTTATCCCCTCGAAGGCCGAGCGCCCATTACTACTGATTAGCTCCGGCCTCTGAAGGGAAGAGGATTGCGCTGTCTTTTCGGCGGAATATTTTACCCCGAAATTCACCTTCTGGATTTGTCTGTTTTCTATTTCTTTTCACCCTTTTTTTTAGATATTCGAAAAGTGATTCAGGGATGTCAGTTCTGACATGTCTGAGGTGATTTTTTGGAGGCCATGTTATTACTAGTATGAGAAAACTCAAGATTAAACATGGGTAATCTTCCAAAATGATTGATTTCCCTTGTCAAGGAAAGATTGATGACTTTTCTTGGAGCTTGATATGACTAGTGATTATGTTCTCTTTTTAACAGCTGTTACATCATTTTGTTAGTTCCTGACGTGGAAGTGACAGCTTTGTTGAACTTAACGAAGAAAAAAAGGTTGATGTATTCGTGGAACTTAATTATTTCTTTTTTCAGTGATAATAAAAAGTAGATTAATATTTAATTCCATACCTTGAAAAAATTTGTTTGAGGTATTTGAATACGCGAAATAAAGAAATATCACCGACTCAACCTAGTAGGTCATTATGATATAATTATAACCGCATTAACATTAAAAATACAACTCTAACAGAAACTATTCTACATCCATTCTGGTTATCTGTTGATACCAGCTCCTCAACTTCAATATTTACATTCTTAACATCTTATTAACTATATATTTGGAAAGGAATAAGTGAAAAGGAGAGCAGCCAAGAAAAAAATATTTGGAGACCTGTCATCATAAAAAAAAGCCTAGTTTTATTGCGTATTTTTCAATTGCATTTCCGGATATATAGGCATAGATCCCCCACCCCCTTTCACAGCTAGTGAATGTTCTCCGTGCTGCAAATCTGTAAATCATAAATAATATGAGGCAGTAAAATGAATATCTGTTTTAAGCCGCCGAGAGGAAAACTGTTGTAAATAGTTATTTTCGTTTACTGGATCCAGATTGTTCCACAATATCAAAATAAGTATGTTCCCTAATTTTTTTTCCTAACTAATGTTGTCCTTCAAGTTACTTGCGGAAAAAAATAATTAAAAGAAACTTGAAGAGACTTATTCTTCTTCAGAGTTTATAATGACACTACTCTCCATTTCAGGGACAGCGAGTCCTCGTTTTTCTCAAATATCTTTAAAACTAATTGTTTGATTGAAATGGTATTTTGACACAGAGTACAAGACACCTCCCGCTAATTTTTGTTCTTATATTGTCTATCCTTTCTTGACCTCACTTATCAGTCCATCCATAAAGAAAGTAAAGTCATAAAATATAAAACCTCTTTGCCTCAGATTTGAACTGTTCTTTCATCATAAAGATTTTTCATTCCTCTTAGCAGCAGATTATCGTTTACATCAAACATTCTTAAGATCCTTCAACTTCCTTTCCTGTTATATGAAATTGACTTTTTTTTTTTTTTTAGGTACATGTACGAAACATTGTCTCTTCCCTTTACTCTCGAACAGATCAAGAAGCCATTCTATATTAAACAACGGATCAACGCACCAGTTTCTTCGCTACTTTAATATTCCTCTTGTACACTGCAGCAAATGCACTTCAAAAATTCTCCCATTGTCTCTCTTTCTTTAACAGTCTAATTTAATTTTGCAACCATAAACTGCTTGTATTCTTTCTTCCTACCCTCTAACAACACAAACAATCCACACTGATTCCGCAACCACGTCCTGAAATTTTGTGTACTCCTCATTCACTCATCCCACTTCAGTGTCTTTAAACATTTCCATTTGTCCTGTATTTTTTATTGTATGGTATATTCATTTCGTTCTCACTTACTTTGTCTTAATAACTCTTACATATACCTTAGAGCCACATTCCCAACTCTTTAATAAGCAAAGAAACCTTACGGAAGAACTCATGCAATATTAATAAAATTGAAACTAACAAGGTTCATTTAAATGCCCCTCTTTTTGTTTCCGGCAACGTCATTACCATTAACTCGCACGTCAATTCGGCATCCCAATTCTAAAATGCGATATCCTAGCGGCTACGTAACCGGTCGTTTTTCACCATTATCAAGAAATCCAAGAGCGAAGGTAAATATGGCGGATCTCTCTTCGCGCTAATCTAACGCTGACAGTAACGCGTCATTGGGATGATAAATTATGCAATAGCTTTGCGGAAATAATTACTGGGAAAACCTGGATACTGTAATTTAAGATGCAAATGAAGGCACTGGAAAATGATAGCCAAGGCTGCCGCTGATGGCTGAGAAGTCATAGGACGACAACTGGAGCTTGAGGGAGTCTGAATTAAACGAAGCCGCCCTGTGAGGTACTGAACCAAGGGGGTGGGGTGGGGGACTTCTTGAAACTTTCGGTTTTATACATTATACACACACATATGTGTGTGTGTGCACACACATACACACATATATACACACATTATATACATATATATATATATATATATATATATATATATATATATATATATATATATATATATATATATATATTATATATGTATATATGTGTATATATAGTATATATATACAAATATAAATATAAATATATATATATATATATATATATATATATATATATATATATATATATATATTGTGTGTATGTGTTGTATATATTGAGGAGTTTATCTTAACAGGAGTAGCCGCAGGTAATAGTCACAGCCACTTTCATTACGAAACACCTTTAACCGTCCTCCGTAGATATACTGGCCTTACATGATCGGTTTCACTCGAACTCAGTGGAGTATGTCTTTTCCAAGGAGTACATAACATTTCACTATAGGCTCTTCTCTGTCTTGGGATAGGGCACAGTAGACTCCTAAGCCATTGCCACTTCCTAGGCAGCATTATCCAGATGGTATTGCTTACTTCCACTGACATTGCAATAAATTCTAACTGACCGGCCTTTACTCTATGTATCGCGCATAGTATTTCACTGAATAAAACATGCCTAATTGGCCATTTTAGTTGCGGGTTACAAAATATTTGATAATGCATGTCCTAAATAGCATAAAAGCTAACCCTTTGAATTTCTGGTAGCACGAAATCTTACGAGTCTTGAATTATGTTAGTACCAGAGTTTTCCCCTAAATATTAACATATCAAAATATTCTTAAGGGTTATGTTTTGGTTTAATTTTGTTTTCTCAACTTTATCTGTAGCCAGAGTAATTAAACAAAGTGGATATAAGTTTAATGATAACGTTTTCTTGAAGTAATACTGAAAAAAAAGAAGATACAGAAGTAAATGAAATATTAGAAGCTTCTGGTGAAAACTGTAGACACCTTACATAAATGTTTTTCATTCAAAACATTATTATTATTATTATTATTATTATTATTATTATTATTATTATTATTATTATTATTATTATTATTATTATTATTATAAATATCAGATCTTGGAGCCTGTTAGGCAAGCTTCTACAGTACTGAATGGCCATTTATAAAGAAAGGAAATGATGTAACAGTATGGGAAACTTAATAACATAGTAATATAATTGACTTTTATATATATATATATATATATATATATATATATATATATATATATATATATATATATTTATATTATTCCGCAAATGTGTGCAAAAGTAAACCGTGTTAAAAGTCTAAAACTACCATATCAACTATTAACCTACCTCGACCCTTTGCAAGTATGCTTATTTTTTACGCGCTGCTAGTCATTCAGAAACAGTTTTTACCATCAGAACATTATTTAGAACTATAATATGAAAAATTATTTTTGGTGTACTGTATATTAAATTACCCAATAGCACTTCAGCGCCTCACTCTTTATTTATTCTTATTTTCCCATCTATTATTGATAAAACCTTTTTCTATTTATACCATAAAAAGCTTATAGTACTGTCTGTGCCTAACGTTGGCAAAATAAGAAATAGGATGTCAATAAAAGAGAAAATGAACCGTGTTCCTAAAACAGTGAGAAAGCAAGCACTGTGTTTGTAGGTCAAATAGAATTTTCCCATGATGTGAAAAGCAGAGCCAGTGATAACGATGTCTTCTTCTTTACGATGGTAATAGCCAACATAAAAGACGAAAAGCAGGACCGAAACTGGAGCAGAAAATAGCTCTTATAACTTAGGTAACGATCTGGGTGACAATGTCACCGGGAGTGAATCCTGATGGCATTGTCTTAGCACCCTTTTTACAAGAGCGACCCATGCTTGTTTATGGCGCATGCTTTTTGGGAGGTGAAACCCAAATTTTTAGGAACAGGTCCAGCTGATAGTTTTAAGGTCTCGATTTTATAGTGGATGTTATTATTATTATTATTATTATTATTATTATTATTATTATTATTATTATTATTATTATTTTTATTATTATGCAGGAATTTTTCAATAATTTACGTTTTATCATTTATTTTTTTATTTCTTTACAGTAGCAACAATTTTGCAGTAAAATTATTTTGGTATTGTTAAATTTTTCTACTTTATGTTTTCCTACTCCTTTCCCTTTTTACGCCTATTTTTCATTAAATCTTTTCCTTATATGACATCTTTAATCAAAGTAAGCTTGCGTTGTAGTTTTCCAACACACACACACACACACACACACACACACACATATATATATATATATATATATATATATATATATATATATATATATATATATATATATATATATATATATATATATATATATATATATATATATATATATATATATATATATATATATATATATATACACACACACACACAAAACGCATGCAGCATTATCCATTTTAGAAGTGTGGGCCCCAAGTTAGCATCCTACGGTCTTATCTTTAGAGATTAAGTCCTAGTCCAGCTCTCCATTTTTGACTCCAAGCTGCCTCTGGTAGCCCAGCCATTCATGGTTGCATCGTCTGGTGGCTGTCAGACGGATGATAACACGAAGTTTACTGTAATACATCGTAACTTAGTGTATTGTTAACGCAAGAAATTATCTATATTAATCATCATAATCATCTCTATAAATAATATTGATAATTTTAATGAAATAACAAAATTAATTAGACGTGATTAAAAAAACTATAAAACTGATTTAGAGTTACAAGGATGCAAGAATAGGCCATAACGATACATAAGTATGTATTCTGAAGGACATTTTGATAAATTATCTCGATTAAAAGAAAGTTGGTGAACATTGGCTGATATTGTTTGAAGATCCCATTAGGCAACTATTGCTTTTCCTTCTTTTAATTTTAGGTGTACTGTCTTTCAAATTATATTTAAAAAATGCATTAGAATCATTGAAGCCTTACTTGGATGTAAGATTTTTTTTATCATAACCAATAACAGGGCTTTTACTAGACTGTAATGCCTTCTTTTGCATGACAGCTTTGAATAACATGTCTGCCTGAATTCCATATATTGTTTAAACTCGGTGATGGTGTGCTTTCAAGAAATTACGGTACTAACATTCTCGCTACTAATTTTTCAGATCGGGTGCATGGTTACGTTCATTACTTCATGTCCAGCTGTTCGAGTGTCCTCGTTAAAATAATAACGGCCTTTGCTGCAGTGCTTACTGCAATAGTGCCATGATTCTTTACCATTGACCGACATTGTTTAAGGTAAGTGCTTCTCGTTTCTCCGTTGTAGTTTTTGCCATGTTGCAAGGGAAACTGAGCGAAACCTATGCAAGAGGCAAGAAGCTGCTTGCCAACTGAGCCTAAAATTTTAAATTAAATAATACTGTACTGTACTGTGTATTCGTGTACATGTGCATTCTGAGGTGAAATCTGAGAATACCTGTTATACTATCTTTTAAATGTTAGTGTGATTATTGTCCACCTAAATATCGTGAGCTGGGTTGTTGGTACTTATCTGTTAGTGTCCAAGTATAAGATATATATATATATATATATATATATATATATATATATATATATATATATATATATATATATGTATATATATATATATATATATATATATATATATATATATTATATATATATATATATATATATATATATATATATATATATATATATATATATAAGGGTAGTTGTCTATAGTGGTAACTCCAAGAATCTGCCTTTTAGTTATGCTTTTCTAAACTGACTTGGGTTCCTTTGATCCTATTTGTGGTTACTGGGTCTTTTTAGGAGGTAAATTTAGATTTTTTTTACCACATGGTGGCCATAAAACAACAGTTCCAGATCTTTAGGTTACGCCATAGCATGATCGCTATGGTTTCTGCTGTCACAGGTTTGAGGTCCTTTATTAAAAGGTAAAAATAACCTTATTATTTAATTGTTATCTAATTTATCATTTGTTTAAGTATTTATTTTGTTTTATTTGCGGGTGTTTATGGCTTTTTGTGCAATGTCATGACCTCTCGGTCTGTTCTATGAATATGTATGTTCAATGTAAATAATAATAATAATAATAATAATAATAATAATAATAATAATAATAATAATAATAATAATAATAATAATAATTACCGGAGGGTTTTATGCGAGTCCACGTTAACTGTCGAAGAAAATTATCTGGATAAAAAAAAATTTTGCTATTACGAAAATCAGTATCATTTCCTTCCTTGAGAATGTCAATCATGCAGTAAAAATGTGTAATAAGACTCAGAAAAAACGTTATTTTCCAATTATTTTTGCCATCGAATCAAGTTAAAAGCTTTTACATATAGGAAGAACCGTTCAAAAAAAAAAAATTACAATTAGTCCTTGGGCTTATTAATATTTGACTTTTAAAGGTGATGAGTAGGGGGTAAAATTATTTCCACGGCGTTGGGTTTTTAATTTTCCAACTAAAAAAACACTGACCTCGTTTCCAAAGAAAACATTAATCTTTCCGTGAAAATATTGACTTATCCAACTATACGAGCCGAAGATTAAAATACTGATGGCAGATTATTTATTGGAGGGGGTAATTGTTCAGCTTCATGTAAAAAAAATTATTTCTTTTGTTTTGAATGTATATATATATATATATATATGTATGTATATTATGTAATATGTATGTATATTATATATATATGTATATTATGTATTATTATATATATATATATATATATATATATATATATATATATATATATATATATATATATATATATATATAGAAATATATAAAAAAAGCCTAATAATTACATTGTCTTATTATCTGAATTATACATCCATAGATATCCCAATGAGAACATTATAAATCAAAACCACAATATTCAGTGAAAAATTTGCACTCTACTTTTTAACACTATGTCGACCGAATTACGTGACCAATTGAATAAATACACGACAAACACAATTTAAATCCGTACTACATAAAATCAGTTAAAGGTACATATCACACAAATACAAAGATTACTTAAATAAAATACAGACAAAAAATATATACATATATATATATATATATATATATATATATATATATATATATATATATATATATATATATATATATATATATATATAAGGCAAAAGAACCTTTGAAATATTCACACAGGAAAAACTTTTTGAATCTCGGGAGCAGGATAGGTTTATCAGGCCAATTTCCCATGGGAGGCAAGAATCCTAAATCCACTTTCCACGGCCAAGAAATTTCCAAAATTACCAGAGCGACATGAAGTTCATGCATTTACCTGCGTTTTTGATCTTGCATAAAAATTTTGTTAGTTCACTGTAGATCTCTCTTCTTTTTATCTACATAAATATTTTACTACTGTAAATTAAATTACATATTTACTACATTCATGAAAATTGAATCCAAGAGTGAGGGGCATGATGCATAAATAGAAAGTATATTGAGGTTTCGTTAGCATTAGGTTAATTTTATCTTGTAAAAAAAAAAACTATCACAGGTTCCGTGCAAGGGATTATTATGGCGTGGTGCTTGTAATACCATTAATAAGAAAAGTACATTTCATAACTAATAAATGGACAATGAATACATGTGTATATATAATACATATATATACATACATACATATATATGTATATACAGATATATATACATACACACATATATATCTATAATATATATATATATATATATATATATATATATATATATATATATATATATATATATATATATATATATATATATATATATATATATATATATATATATTGTCTGTCACCACTGTCCTCCTTCTCACTTTCTCATAATCTTTAGAACTCTGAACCAATCCATCTCGAGGTCAAATAAATTATCTTCATCACATATACAATTGTTCCGTGCATGAGTAGAATTACTAAAAGGACCTCATTCAAACTGGATGGTATCTAGTGGAGTATTTATTCAGAAAAAGTTACAAGCTTTCTTGTACAACTTTTTCTGAATAAATACTCCATTAGATACCATCCAGTTTGAATGAGGTCCTTTTAGTAACTCTACTAATGCACAGAACAATTGTGTATGTGATAAATTTAATTTATTTGACCTCGCGATGGATTGGTTCAGAAGTTTTAAAAGAATGTATGGAGGCAGAGCCATGCTGGAAGTAAGAAAAAAACTTATATATACATATGCGTGTAAAATACTGAGGAATCTGCCTCTTTGATATACAAATATTTTGTAGGGGATTTGGATATACTGTGACGAAATACAATTTTTTCAGCTTGAATGTTGCAAATATTTGTATACATTCTTCCGTCACCATGAAACAAGAAGACTCATAGTTATACCCACATTCGTTTTATACTTGTTGAATACTTCCCTCCAAACACTTACAGTAGATGCATCGTCTACACATGCTAACCTTTTCACCATTCATTTACCCATCCTCAAGATTTCCTTTTACTCCTGTGTACTGTTAACTGTCTGGTAGTGAAATTACCTCCAACTTTCTCTTATGTTAGTGCCTTTTGTTTTCTATTACTATCCCAAATCAGTATTGCGTTATCTGCAATCATCAATTACTCCACATTCTATTCACGATCCATTTTGGTATCGCAGCGTTTTACCCCTATATGCAATATATAATATTTTTATTTCGCCTCTTTAATGATCCTGTTCATAAAGATAAGAAACACTCATAGGAACATTACACATTTTTGTATCAGAACCATATACATATTTTAATACCCAAACCCGAATAACTCACAACTTCTATTCATGACGTGTATTTCCCTTTACCTCCTCTTACCTCTTGCTGATGAACAGCATATTCTTTGGAAGCTTGAATTTCATGTCAGTGACCCCTGTGGGCTTGTTCCATATGAATAGGTTTCATATACTGAATAATAATAATAATAATAATAATAATAATAATAATAATAATAATAATAATAATAATAATAATAATAATTACAATTTATTCTTCAACCTTAGCAACAAACAAGTCTTCAGAATATCATATGTATTTGTTATTAAAATATTGCATTTTTTCGCTAAGGTGTGTCTGAAGAGTTCAAGGGAATTCTGTGAGACCAATATACAGTATAAGGCCCGTGGAGAGTAGTGCTATCAGTGCACTGTAGGCATTACTGAAAGGTGTTTGCAGTGTCCCTTCGGTCCCTGGCTGCACTCACTTTTTAGCCTTTTACTTTACCACCATTCCTACTTCCTTCCTTCAGCCTTGCTGTCCAACCTCTCTGACCAACATGGGAAAGGGTGAGAGGTGGGGGTGGTTCTTCCAGTTCGCCTTGAGATCCCAGTACTTCATCTGGACCTCTTTTTCTTGCTGTCTAACCACTCCCACTCCTTCGTTTCACTTCCTTAAGTGCTAGGCTTTACAGCCAGAATTTCATTAAAACAAATAAATTCAACAAGTCAGCAGTTATCTCTCCCTACGTGACCAGTGTCAGTCACGCGTAGCAGGACACTGAATTCTACCAACAGAAGCCTCGTCAGAACCCTCCAACATATGACCAGTAAGAGATGTTACTTGAATACTCTCTCTCAATATTATATATTAAAAGGTGATGTGAACCTTGGAGATTATTGTTAGTTATATCCACGACAATCTTACATTTATTTTTTTTTTCCATTTGACCAAGAAAGGGTCACAAATTAAGGATAGATAAAGACTTGTTTAATAAATTTTCCTCGCGACTAAGGCTATGGAAAATAACTACTTTTATATTCTGAGTTTATTTAAAAAAAGCCCGCAGATTTGGAGGATTTGTTTTTAAGGATACTGTTTGGACATTTTTGCTTCCCGTATTTTGTAGTTCATATGGTAAATTTAGAAATAAGACTTTTATTTGTAAATGGCCAGTATCTATATATGACGAAAATATAGGTTGAAAATGTTACAGTTTTGCCGTGGGAGATAATGGCTACAATTTAACCCACAAATATCAGTATGAAAATCTGATATGTGTAGTGCTCAAAATGATTCATTTATACCATAGAATAAAACTGAAAAGCTCTGAACGTCCTCGTATCATGAATGAACCGATTTTCTTTTTCTTATTTGTATCTTATATGTAAGATATTTCACTTTGTTATCACAAGTTTTTAATATGGCCGATGCTAATGTTTTTTTAAACTACTTTTGTTACAGTTATTTTGAAGTCTTCAGTAGAAAAATGTAGGGCTGTTGGTAACTCGTCTACACAAAGATCCAGTTTCTTATAATCTCTCTGGAATCTGTTACATCTTCTCATTATATAAAAAATGGCTTTCTTCATAAAGTCTAATACCTTATGTGTGAGCAATCCAGTAAATTACTCATCTCTCCTTTCTGAAACTTTTCCTATACTGATGCGTTTGTGTGTTTTCTCCATTTTATTTTTATATTCTTTGAAAAGTATAAAATGGCATCCGTGTTATTTTCATAACGATTTCTAGAATGTATATCTCTAAGTTCAGAGGTTTTACTCAGTTTTCCGTCCTTTTAATATGAGGGCAAATCCGCATTCATTTGATTTTCTAGTAATAACTATTCACCATCAACCAACTAAAGGTAAATATGATTATATTTAAAAGATACAGCGAGAAAATGTAATGCGAGTCTCATCGAAATATTTTCTTGTTAGTTTTTGGAAAAAAAAAATGATTAAATATGATTATTAAGAGAGGAAAACCAGGTTGGAAGTCGATAGATTTTATAAATGATCTTATAAATGATAATAGAATAGGTCTTTCCTGACAAAATGCTGAATTATGGTGATTTCTTTTAGCTGCTGATATACTAATTTGATGCACATCTACCTTTATGTTTGTGTATATATGTGTGTATAATGTGTATACACATATAAACACAAACAAATGTGTGCAAGCTTAAAATATACCTAAACCCTTAGCACAAAATCTTGAGCGTAATAACAGGAAGCAAATGGGTAAGGAAACAATGGCATAAGAGCGTCTTCCTATTGTGTTCCTGGAAAAGTTACGGAGACAGTTCATTCTTCTTTCTGCTTCCTGTTGAGTTCAGCTTGCTTTTCCGCTCTGTTTTTTTTTAACGAAAAATAAGAAGTTTTTATTTATCCGTGTTGTTTCGCTTACTACCTAAGGGGAGAAAATGAAGTTTTACAAACTTATAAGCTAGAATCCCTGAGTACTGTAGTAAGCATTCACCCGTGATAAATAAACATCTTCACATTTGTGATTATGTTTGAAAACATTGTTTTTCATATATGGTGAAGTGTGTATGATTGTATGCATGAAAACAGACGAAAAGATCTTCATATAAATAAAAAGGTTAGCAAGATAACATTTATCTTGTTAGTCCCAACAGCCCTCCAGACGAAGGTTGACAAAATACACCGTCGTTGTAGTTACATAACTGAAGGAAATTACAGTTTTTGGACAAGAAAAAAAAAACAGGGGATGGGAAAGGCAGGGAAAGGGAAATGGCTACATTACCCCCACCCCTACCTCCAACAAAAAAACAACTGGGTAGGGAAATGGTTAGGTTCGACCGCAACGAAAACTGAATATTATCCTCTCTAGGGATGAGAGTTCGCTGCAAGCTTAGTAAAATGAGACTGGGGAGAATTACAATGCAAACCAGTAATGATAAAAGTGGCGAACCATAACATCTTAGAATTACAGATCTCTGCCTGAGTGGTTTTACAAGACTTCCTTAAAGTATCAGAGCTTAATGGAACGACCAGTAGTAGAAAGGGTCCTTATATTAAAGATATAGAAACCATCTTGTTAGGAGAAAAAGACTACTTAAAGATAAAGATAATACTAAATCACGTTTAACACGAATTGCCATTATTTAGTCATGTCTAGGGGAGAACTAAAAGAAGGAACACTAAGTGTAAGAACAAAACATCTACCATATATGGATAATGATAACTTAAAAATGACATCTAACAAAACACTTTTGTTTTAATAATCTGACTTATTTCAGGAATGCAATCCATACTTACAAGTATATACTACAATGAGAAATAAGTGATATAAGAGATGTTCGACTTTATTTGTGTTCGATAAGCTTAAAATGCCGAAAAAGATAAAAAAAGAAATAGATGATAATACATTTCATTGAATCATTCAGTTTAATAGGTTAAAGATTCTAAACAGATATGCTTAAAATATGTGAGTAGATAGGGTTATAAAAAATGCTGCAGGCGAGGGCTGGGAGGTGGGGAAAAAAGTTTTAAGCAACGACCTAAGGTCCTTTGAAGTCAATCAGAATTTACCGGAAGTCAGTGAGTTAGGGAGGTAAGACCCAGAAGATTTTCCCTTAAAGGAGCCTTACCTGTGACGGAAAAAAAACAGGGTTGTCGGTGATTTAGAGAGTTAGCGTTAGGAAGAGTTTTAGAAAAACCTCGTAACATTAAAAGTTGATGTGATAAAACTGTTGTTTGAAGTACTGAAACGCTGGATGTAATTGGAATGTTGTTTAATTATTAGATAAAAATAGACTGAGAAGCACTGTGACCAGGTCATTTGCAGGCTACTTGAAGAACCTCTAAAAACAGGATTCAGGTTAGTTGTTTTGCCAGTCTTTGAGGTTATTATGAAAACCCTACTGGAATTTCAGGAAGAAAATGTTTGGGAAGTGATTTCAAAATTTTACAGGCGCATTTATAATGATCAGGATCATTTGAATCTATGAATCAAGAGCCGAGTTAAGAAAAGGTGGGGTGGGGAGGAAAATAATAACATATTTCACCTTAGGACTATATTATAACCCGCTGAGAAAAATAGAGCAGACTGATCATCTAATCTTATTTTATTTTAATTTTGTTCAGGAGAAAATATAAATAGTGGTATATCAGTTGTCTGCATCAACACACCCCAGTGATCAAGGCTAAGATTTTACGGATGCAAAGTGATACCAAGAACTGGTTTTACATATCAAAGCAAAAATAACCTTATTAGTAAATTATGAAGAAAGCCTTGCATATCATCTAACTTTAACTGATGAAGAAGAGGCAAAACATGAAATATAGAAAATAGAGATGAGATCGGAAAGTCCAGCGCAGAATGAATTTTATAAGAAATATCAGCGATTTGAAATAAAGAAATGGTCATGAGTTATGGTCATTACGATTTCTAACATTGTGATACATACTGTAAACTCTCGACCATTAAGATGTAACTTATCGACCTGAAGCTCAGACCAATATTTACCAAAAAAAGGCAGCTTCCTGCCATTCTTGTGTTTTGTTTATTGAAAATCTTAGATTAGACGATAACAAAAAGCCATAGCATGAAATGATTTTAATGAAGAAAGATTATAGGTAGAACTAAGAGAACCAGGGCAAAATCACAGAATGATGGAAAGTTTGAAAGAATTTTACCTCTGGTGGTTTAATGGAGGGAGAGTCAAGAGACTACAAAAAAATCTAATTCGGTGCAAATAGCAAGAGACCGAATTTACCCTGTTTTTTTTTTTTTTTTTTTTTTTGTCATGAATATGTAGTTGCTTGTTTTGAAATGAAATTTTCCATAGAAAGTTACCTAGCTAGCACTGTATATAAAACCTATCGTATAACCATCTTAAAGATCCTTTAAAGTATTTTGGATGCAAAGGAAAATGAATACTTTAGCAAATCTACATTATGGAAATAACCAACAAAATAAGTGCCTTATTTCATAAATATTATTTTACGTTGGAGTACATTTTACATTTTTATAGAAGTTTGGCTGCGTAAAGAGCAATGCATATTTATTCTTTTTTATTTTGTCTATCTAATGTTTCTTTTATACCATCAAAATTTTGGGAAAAGAAATGAAAATTATTTACATGAGTATAGTACACTGTGTAAAATATTTTGAGAGAGAGAGAGAGAGAGAGAGAGAGAGAGAGAGAGAGAGGTATGGATCATGCTCTATCAAACAAAGTTAATGTGTAGGATGAAACACTTAATATATGATAACGATCGAAAATTATAGGTTTGCGACAATTATTTTAACAAAGATTTTTTTAAAACATGAAAATGTAGGCAAAATCGAAGTTTAATATATTTCATAATGTTTGTATAAACTGGATTATGGAGAGGTTTATTTTGTGTCACTATGGATCATAATCACTTATACGCCATTTTTATAAAGAAACTAGGTTTAATATTTTTCAGCTTTTATTATACATTAGAACATATTAGGGTAATTCTTTTAAGCTTAAGTTATTAAAATAAAAAAGAACAGAAAACAGTAAATTTACCTCTTAAAAGTGATCTTGGAGATAGATAGATAGATAGATAGATAGATAGATAGATAGAGAGAAATAGATAGACAGATAAATAGATAGATAGGTAGACAAACAGAATTTCTTTAACTACTGAAGTAGGACCCAATTCGACAGATATACAAGGTTGTTTACTCAGCTTTGTAGATACCACCTTATCTGCTTTTGAACTGAGGAAGCAATTGAGCCTCCTTTACTTGAGTAAACATTGCTCAACCTAGAAATAAATATATTCTGATTTGACTGGCGTGAATAAGTATAGAAAATGATGGTTTATCTTTTTTTTTTTATAAAACTTTGGCGAATTGTTGCACACAATTCGCATTGCAGACGAAAGACTCGACGATCAAAAAAGTATAGCTACGCTTCAAATAATCCAGCCATGATTCAAGTCATCGGTTCACTGTAGGTAAATATTTACCAGAAATCTAATTTCACTGAACTTAAAATTATGATGAGTAGAAACATTTTAAATAATTAGAACTCTTCACAACAAGACGAAAGATTTTATATGTGCCTAGGTTAGAAAAAGAATTCACGTTTACTACTATATCCACTAGTGTACAGTTACTATCAAATTATGACTTACTCGAGTTATTTTTGAGGAGGCAAATCCGGACCCCAGGGACGTTACTTGCCTTCCGAGGCTCGCACAAAGGTAATTCAATCTGCATATTTGTATATGGGCCAGTGGTGAGAGAGGCTGTCCCTAGCTCGATCATGACAAGTGCAAACATTAAATTATTGCCTGTCAACTATCGCTGTTTTCACAGGAAAAACAAATATACTGATACACGTGACGTTTTATTATACGGAGAATATTTTATGCTTCGAATAACCATTCAATATTAGGCTTGTCAACAGAAAATTTTAAACAAATTAAAAACATTCCGTTATGAAAACTCAGTGGATACGTTTTGTAATCTGTACACTTTGATATATGATTAAAACTAATGAAAGGCCTCACTTCACAGTAGATTTTAACACTGGTTGCGAAAAGTCGAATTCAGCACAGTAATTGGAAGAGGAGGTTGCATAATCGAAAAAACGTCTCGTTCATTCGTTGCCTGTTATACGTGGTCAAAGTTCTGAGGTCTACACCAGGCCTCTTACTCCCTTGTATACCTTGCCATACCAGTGGCATAAGTCTAGTTCAATCTAAAACAATCCAGCCAACTTCACTCGCTTGTTGTAATGGCAATATATATATATTTTTTCGTTTTAATCCTGAAAAGATTACTTCACATTTGCCTCTCTTTTAAACAATATCTCCTTATCTCGGTAAAACGAATCTTTACCTAGTAAGACACTGCTTGCTAATTTTAGCATAATCATAAATTCAGGGGAACAGTTCACTGTGAAATACTTTCTAATGCTATATATATCCTTACCATGCAAAACTTCCTAATCAGTTCAGCTCCTGTATTGCACATACATCACTAGAAAAGATGAAGTACGACACTATAACTCATCTATTTTCTTTCCAAATATGTTTCCCAAGGCCTGTTTTCCTCTAATAGCTTTTAGGTTTTGGACCCCAACACTGATGAAAATATTAATCCTATAATCACGCAGGAAAAAAATACTTTTTTAATCTGGATTACTCACTCCTTTTTTTTATCGTCGTGTTAGATTCCCTTATTTTGCTTTTTTACTTTCATACGTTTCCGAAATAAACAAATGTCCCTTCTATTCAGACTATGGTAATAACAGCGAAAATGGAATTTTAATAACAAAGCAGGGGACTTCACACAGGGCATTTATTCGAACAAGGTAGCAAAGACCAAATATTAAATTGTTAATTTTTGCCTTCAAATCGAACTGTGACTTTTGAAAATATTTCTGGCTCATAAGTATTTCTGGATTATAATCACAATCGCAGACAGTACTTCCTTCTCATGTCTTATCTAAATCATAGAAAAACAGAATGTTGACAAAAAATGACCGACGAACGTCGAAGAAAAGCGTGGGACTCTGAAGACCAAAGACTTTTGACTATTATAGGTTTTTAGATTATGTGAAAAACTGTGAAAATAATTTTCATCCCTCAATGTGTTTATATAGTTTCATCAAAATTAAATGTAAACAGGGAGAAGGCGACAAAGACAGTTCTTAAATGTTTTGCCCAAAATTAAGTAGCAACCAATGTCAGTCTTTTGACTTGAGGCACATTTTACTAATTTAATTGGATTTTATTATCTTTAGATAGGAATTATCTTCTAAAATGTGGCATTCAGAATCAGTGGTTTTCTTTAAACACTGGTTCCTTATGACTAAACATTTAAATTTTTCGTTTATCCTTTTCCTTTTTAATTTCTGATGAATCCAAATAAAATAGTCCATTAAACTGCATGGGAGAGAACTCATGTTATTTATGTCCTATAACTTTGTTATTGTATTTAATCTAGTTGTCGCAGCTTCACTCCAAAATGTTGATACTCTATATAAGATATCATTAAGATAAATAAAGAATTCTTTAAAGGAAGTCAGTGGCAACAAAACATCTACCGGTTACGATTACTTCAGCAGCTTTTGCAATAAAGCAGTAATAACGAAGGAAGCGTTCACTCAACGTATGGGAGAGTCATCCATCTGAAAGCTGCAAAGCAGTTTCTTAAACATAAAATTCCAGAAAGCTGGTGTTTGTTCATTCAGTGGTCACAAAAAGCGATTGAATAAACAGGAGGACGGCAATACGTTCGCGGCAAAGAGGGGAGGGAGAAAGGAAACGTGTTTATTCTGTTTTTCTTCTTCTGTTGTAAAAATATTGGTTAGCCAACAACAAACTGTGGTTCAAGGGGAGAGTAAAGATCCTGTTACATTCAAACCGTATAAGATGTTAACAGTTTTATGAAGTAATTCGAATGATAAAGATGTTATTGTATTTCCCAAGAACTCCTTTGTTTTAGTTCTTAATTTGCATATCGCATCCATTGCGCATATTACTCTGGGTAAGAGAATCTTAATTTTGGGAAAGAATTTAGATCTTGTTGATATATTTTTAGGGTTAGATGAAAATTCAAATGAACTGTTAATAATGAAATTCAAATGAACTGTTAATAATGTCTAAAACATTTTCCAGTATCTTATGGTGGCTAATATTATATTTATTTTGCCATGCCGTTTTCAAAGATTTTGCGTTTGAACTTTGTTCACTGGCTTTGAAAGCTGCATTTTGTTATGTTAGTGTTGATTTTAGCCTTTATTTTGTTTTTGAAAACAATCTAATTTTTTATCGGCTCTCCGAAAAAGGTGATGTCCTGGTTTTTAAGACCGCGAGTTTCCATTATTATTATTATTATTATTATTATTATTATTATTATTATTATTATTATTATTATTATTATTATTAGAACAATTAAAAAGTAACAGATTAAATAGTGTATAAAACTGCGAAAAAGGGGCGAATAATTGCCACTGAAGATCACAAACAAACAGGCAAGTCTATTAATAAGGCTTTGGTATGTAAAGCTATGATATAGTATTTATTAAAATAACTATGCTTTTACTTTAGTCAAGGTCGGTCTCGGGAGAACATCTTTAAATGACGGTCTTACAAAAAAGGAAAATATTTTTCTTTTCATCTTTAAGTGTTTCAGAAAGCTAAAATGCCAGTGGTCTAAAGAAGAGCATCTAACGAGCCACCTATTCTCATGTGCATCTCCAAGAAGGAGAAAAGTGCCCAAGATAGATTTACTTATTCCAGTTGATGCAATTTACACTTTCATTATATGGAAAGTATTTGAAACTTTGGTCTGACGAGTTATTTTGTACTTTAGTTATTTTTCTGCCTGGATAACCGAAATTAGAATGCTTTGTTTATTTAAATGGATTTTTTCTCCAAATGCGAAATTTTTGGATTGATACTTTAGTATTGAAAATTTCATGTTAATCATCATGTATTTAACGCGCCATGAAATTTTCTACAATTTTCAAGTACAGAAATCTATTTCATATAATTTTTAAGTATCTTTTGATAACTTTTTCGTTTATATGGAACGCATAAAGTCACTAAACACCCTCCTCTTGTTTGTTTATAATGGGCAAATCAGTGTATCAAACGGCAAACGATCAAAATAGTTTTTTTTTTTTACCAATTTTATCTCCCACCCAATTATGGATAACGTAAAGCCAATAAACACAGAAATAAATAAAAAAGCTTGACTCTTGCTGTCAAAACATCATTTATTATCTTTCATCCTGTGATCAAAGAAAACCAGCCTATGCCCAAATCAGCCAAAGTCAGTTAAACTTGTTTCCAATTTCGGAAATTCCCCTTTGATCAGGGACAGGGGAAAACAAGGTTACCTTGTAAATCTCCTTGTTTATGGAGATTGTCTTTTTAATCTTTTGATTACATTTCATGTTTTGGGTAGCATTTGTTTACTGTGAAAACGTTGGTTAGATCATTCAGTGAATTCTTTCTCTCTTTGGTTTGGGGAAGGGGCCAAAGATAGTACTGCAGACATATTGATTACATTTTCTGTACTTTATTATAAAGCTGGGCTTAAAAAGCTTAAAATAACGTAGGATAATAATAATAATAATAATAATAATAATAATAATAATAATAATAATAATAATAATAATAATAATAATGCACAAGGAGTCACTATATGGGTGGGGTGCTTCACCATGCAGTTTTTTGAGCGAAATAGTTTGTTTGTAAGCTCTAGTTTACATTTGTCAGATAGTACCATTTTAGACTTTTATCGACATGATTGCTAAAAAAAAAAAAAAAAACAATAAAACAAAGGGTGAGGGATGGCACAAGAGGAAAACAAGCCTTACTGGAGAAACTTTCAATTTACTTTTAGGATTTTGTTATCTGTTATATTGTGTCAAAAGAAACCAAATATAAATAAAATAATATAAAACGATGCTCTCAACTGGTAAATGAAAAATCTACCATCTGGAATTATAATAATATACTGTACTGTGTGAGACTACTTTTAACTTGACTCCGTTGAACGGTACGCAAGTAAGAAATGTGTTGTAGTACTTTAACTAGCATCTAGTTCACTTCGTTACCCGTTAAAAACGATTAAAGGCCTATCATTCTGTTGTAGGGATGAAAATGGGAGAAAATTGGTCGTCTAAGAATTTTTCCTTTACGTTTTGTTTTCATGTTTAACACATGGGGACAACAATTTGTATTAGCCCTTGTATTCTAAATCTGCATGCTTGGATAATTTATATTTCTGAATTTGTATGTACTAATTTCTTTTTGTATCCCTCTATTGTAATAGGCATTGTAAAGTAGCATTCTTATACACTACCTTTTGAAAAGGCATAGGCCATTTACTGTCTATTTCGGTACAAAAAATTTTCTTGTTCATTTTGAATGTCATTTGCAACCTGGGACAATTTTCATTTCTTTGAAATTGTATTCCAACCGTTATGACTTACCCACATTTTCTTATAATTCTATTTTAACAGATATTATAAGGTAGCATTCTCATGTGCTTCTTCTTGAAAATGCATATTATCTGTCTATTTCGGTAAAAACTATTCTTGTTCATGTTAATATTATCATTAGGATAAAAAAAATCTTCCTGAATGGATTTTTTTAAAAGAGAGGCAAGAAAAACAATGTATTTGACCCATGTTATTTTAAATTTGTACTCGTATTTGAAAAGACTGTTTTGCATTATTAGTTTTAAGTTTCTAGTTCAGCTAACCCTTTGATCCAAAGATTAATATTTTTCTTTTAAAATTAAATAAGAGATTTCCCGAACTGGGTACAGAGATGCTTCTTTTTAAAAAAAAAAACAGATTTATTTTCTTTTCCAAATAGAGAAAACAAAATTATTATTTTACCGACGGCAAACTGCAAAGTAAAATATAGTTTCTAAAAAATTTTATGTTTTCTTTTATTTGGGTGCATAGTAAATGTAAATGTAACAGTGATAAATTTCTGTTTCTGTATAAGTTCTAGAAGATGCAATAAGTTCTAGGTGATACAATAAGTTTCTAATCAAGTTCTAGTTTGATACAATGCTTAGTGCAAGTAGAAAGTTGTTCATAAGATTTTTACTCATTTTTTGAAACATGCAAAGAATTTACATTTATTGGAATAAAATGTAAATTCTTTTGTTTATATATATATATATATATATATATATATATATATATATATATATATATATATATATATATATATATATATGTACACACACACACACACACACATATATATATATATATATATATATATATATATATATATATATATATATATATATATATATATATATATATATATATATATATATATATATATATATATCTTCGTAGGTAAAGCAAGAAATCTTAGCACAAAATACTTTGTGAAAAAATAACACGAATCTTTGATGTTTTTCTTTATTCAAACTAAAATTTAAAATGTTAAAACCACTGACAATCCTTGTCTTTTCCAATGGGTAAAATAATTCCTTTGCAGTAAATCGCCAACTCGGACCCGATTTATCCCAAAAATCGGCCAGCTTGGAAAAGTCCCGAAATGAACATATATGGCAACTTTCATCGAACTTTATTAGTTCTTCGGTAAAACATTCACAAAGAAACATTCACACACACACACACACACACACACACACACACAGAAAACAGTAGATCAATATGTCATTATATATATATATATATATATATATATATATATATATATATATATATATATATATATATATATATATATATATATATATATACATACATACATACATATATATATATATTATATATATATATATATATATATATATATATATATATATATATATATATATATATATATATATATATATATATATATATATATATATATATATATATATATATAATATATATATATATGTATGTATATAAATGTTTTAAGTAGAAGACCGAAAAACTAATGAAATTCGATGAAAGTTGGCCTATATGTTCATTTCGTGGCCTCTTCAGGCTGGCCGACTTTTGGGATAAATCGGGTCAGTGTTGGCGATTAACTGCAAAGCAATTATTTTACCCATTAGAAAAGACAAGGATTTTGTCCGTGATTTAAAAAGTTAGATCACTAGAATTCTCTACAAAAGATTGGCAATACACTACAAATATTGTCCTTAACTTTGTAGAGATAAAAAGGAGCTCAAAGTTGATAAAAGAATCTCAGTTATCTAAAAGAGATAGGAATTTTCATCAGTTCACTTGCTTCTACGTAGGTACTCACATGGTGTTTAAACTACCGTGCTTTCCAGTGAAAACTCAGATTTCAATGTAATAGCCAAGGTTTGAAATTTAACATCAGTTATTCGTTTAAAAAAAAAAGAATGATAACATTTCTTCCAACTAAACGTATTTAGAAACGCACGAGGTGAGCACAGTTGATTTACCCCTCTCAAATTTTGTTTTGATATATGTTAATTACGTGAAGTGCCAACAAAGAGAGGCCTTGGTAATGACATTGACCTTGGGCTCTCAGTGCGGAACGTTGGTAAACATTGATATTAGGTAATTGCTAATTCATATAACACCCATATATAACTTTTCAAGAGACATCTAAAACAGAGGGAATCCCATATAGTTTTCTGCTCAAAAGTCAAACTTCAAAAAGTCTCTCTTTGCCTAGCGGATTTTGTGTGAAATGCGTAACAATAAATTCTTCGGCGTTACATCTCTCTCTCTCTCTCTCTCTCTCTCTCTCTCTCTCTCTCTCTCTCTCTCTCTCTCTCTCTTAAAGAAAAGGCTTCCCCACATCTGAATCGCGGACAAATTTAGCAATGGTTTTCCTAATGCTATCGCTTGTTTTAATCTTAAATAATTTTTAAATCTATAAAAATAGGAAAACACTATCTAGGCATTTTTAACATGCCTAGTAAAAAGATAGGGGTTAATAAACGCATAATGTTTTTGTGTGAAAGATAAAATCAGCTTCAATGTGAAAGCATGAGATTAATTTTTTATAACGTGTACAAAATTATCGAATACTGTACAGCTATGGATTTAATCCCAAAAAAGCTAAATTATCACTATCAAAATTATTGTTTAAGAGAGCAAGAGTAAATATTTTTCTTCTCTTCAGCGTAAATTTTCTGAAGGAAAGATGCTTATCAGTTCAAAAGAATATTATGATAGAAGAAAACTTAGCAATACTTTAATTCATAAATGCAAATTCCGTGAACACCATCATCTCGAATTCATACGACATTATCAGCAGTTCCAAATTCATCCATTTCAAAGTGCGTTAGTGAGGGAACTGTAGCACTGGTCGTTTATCACCATTACTGCAAGGGACAAAACCGAATGTAATTATGGCGGATCTCTCATCACCTTAATCTCTCGTTGACACTAACACATCATGGGGATGCTCCAGGATGATAAACTATGCACTGCCTTTACGGAATAACTGCTGGGTGAAAATACGCAGCTAATTCAAAGATGCAACTAGAGAGTGGGATCCAATACTGTCGATGATAGTTCAGAATTTATTTGACGGTAATGTTAGCTCTAGGAAGTCTTCAAATAACTGGAGTTGTTTAACTAAAGACAAAGACCAAACTAAGACCTTTCCAGCTCAGGAAATGCCATGATAATAATGCTCAACTTGCAATGATATTAACTGTGCATGGAAGAATTAGCATTTAAGAAAAAAAGTATCTTTGACGTTAATGAAGTGGGAATCAGCCAACCAATGCTCAAAGTATTAGTATTAAATTATTTGTGAAAAATAGTCTACGATTGCCATAAAATGGAAAAGGTATGGTAAACTCTAATATAGTCATATTGTATGGAAGATAGATTTAACTGAATCATAAAATGTTTCAATTACTCTTCCAATTGCCGTAGTTCAATCTCTGGAAATCCTTTTCGAATTAGCTCGGTAATATAATGATGACTCCTAAAAGGCTGACTATAGAACTTAAGTCTATTGGAAAGTAATTATAAATAAACATTAGGAATCAAGGTGGTAATAAGAACGACTGGAAATCCTTTGACATCAGTATGACAAGAAAAAATTTATAACTATAGAAAAAATATTTTGTTAATTTCGGATAGTGTACTAATCTTTTAATATAGAGCATATGGTCAAAGAGTCAGTGAAACAAAGGGGTGGGAGATCTTTTGCCTTCCCTCTATGGCATTTTCAAGCTACATAGAACTGAACAAATGATTATAAAGAACACTCAGGTTTGTAAACAACAACGATGATCGAAATGGCATATAACAATTTTAACGCAGACAAAGGTCATTATATTTAAGATAGCAGGTTTTCAGGTGAAGGAATACCTGTCTATAACTAACTCAGGTACTGGATAAGCCAGTGAGAGACAGGGAGCATTAACAAGAATTACTGAGATACTTTACCTTCTCTTTGAGTTTCCTTCAGATATCGTTTGGACAGTGAGATCTGGAGTGTTTAGACCTTAGATTAGTTTCAGATTATTATCCTATGCTAGCTATGTTAATGCAGATTCCAAGAGATTTCAGAAAAAAAAATAGTTCTACGTCTTGTTACTGGACCAATCAACCGTATGTGATTTTTAACTTATGTCCACAGAAGAGCATAATTCTTTTAGTCAGTTCTAGCTGAATATTCATATTGATTTTGGAAAATTTCCTGGGACTGATTGTTCCAATAGCATTAAAATAAATTTAATAAATATATATATATATATATATTATTATATTATCTATATATATATATGTATTATATCTTATTAAATGTAAATGAAGCAGCAGGCAAAAACTATGATTTCTTGAAAAAAGTCTATAGACGCTGCGTAACCTTTATTTGTCCATTTATTTGTTTATTTATTTATTCATTTATTTACATGGGTAAAATTTCATAAAGATATCTAGGAAATTTTTCGTTTCTTTTATTACAATATTCTCAGTTCCACCATTATAAGAAAATACGGAGGTTAGTAGATGGGAAACAAATAAACCCTTACAAGTTCACCCCAGACAACAAATGAATGTCATGAAATAGTCGAGAGAAAGTATATAAACAACAGTATAGCTCTTATGGGAGTCATGTAAAAGGCTAGCATGCTACTGTAAATTTATCTCTTATGTCGGAGAAAAAAAAAAAAACGCCAGGGACTCCAGAAAGTGGTTAGTAGAAAAGACCCGCTGGTTTTAGCCCATTTGTTCACTTTCCGCAGTATTTTGACCTCTTCCTTATCTGACATCTCACCATTATCCCATTTCCCATATGGGAACTATACAAATATATATTTTTTGGGGGGAGCGCCAACGCACTCCTGCCTTATCTTATCGCTGGGAAAAGGTTAGACCTTGCTTCGTGTGTACTATAGATTTCTATTGTTAATTTTTGTTATAACTACTACAGAAATAATATTTTACATTGTAAATATTTGGAGAGTTAGAGGTATAGGCATGCATGGAAAGGTTTTTATCCAGATTTTTATAACTTATATAGTATTCCCGTGTATTCTTAATATATATATATATATATATATATATATATATATATATATATATATATATATATATATATATATATATATATATATATATATGTATGTATGTATGTATGTATGTATGTATGTATGTATATATGTGTGTGTACATGTGTTTGTAATCAAATTATTAAAAATAAGAACTTACCGTCAGATATCAAGGTGTGGATGTATTAGTGTCAGTTCTAAGAATATAACTAGAATTCACGAGAGTATGTATCAAAGAGTCGAGATAAACTCTTGTTCTCTTTATATCAGACAGAAAAATGCCACTCATACATGAATCCAAAATCATAGATTCGATTCTCGGTGCCGGATTTCGCGCTTATTTACAAATCACTTTGAATGTAAGTTACTCCCTAGTTTAAAGTGAGTTTGCTATGTGCAGGGTATATACAGCTAAATAAATATATGTATTTATGTAAAATATATATATATATATATATATATATATATATATATATATATATATATATATATATATATATATATATGTGTGTGTGTGTGTGTGTGTGTGTGTGTGTGTGTGTGTATGTATGTATGGGTGTGTATATATATATATATATATATATATATATATATATATATATATATATATATATATATATATATATATATATATATACAGGAGAGAGAGAGAGAGAGAGAGAGAGAGAGAGAGAGAGAGAGAGAGAGAGAGAGAGAGAGAGAGAGAGAGAGAGGGAAACCCGACTGAAATTTCATAAAGGTTTTACTCGTTATTTTATTTTTTGGCAATAAAGGTTGGTCGACAAGATATAAATGTAAAGTTTCTAAGATAGGAAAACGTTCCAAGTTTACTTTTAATGAATGAGAATTCGTTAAATGATGATTATCATGGGAAATAAAATTATTTCCTAATCTACCCACAAAATTAATTAAACGTTCCTTAATTGCTATAAAAACATTAAATTAATTTCTACTTTATTTTTCTTGGGCCTCTTTTACCACTTAAATATATTAAATAACATCATACATGAAAGTAAAATAATATATTGCAAGATAAAATTTATACCATGAGACATCGATCAAAGCAAGACTTTTCCAACAAAATCACAGAAACCTGTTATAAAATATTCACAGAAAAAAAAACGGAATATCAAGATTCGTTCTGCTTTTGGTAAGCTTACTGAATGCGAAAGATGAATTTCAAAAGCGAAAATCCCACGGGAAATTCACCTGGCAAGTTTCTTTCCTTCCTGGGCTCGAAAGACTGTTAGCCGTAAAAAGAAAATATTAGATAAGTAAGTAAAGAAAGATCTGCAATATTTCAATGAAGATTCGGACTTAATATTTGTCGTCAGTTTTCTTCTTTCATGAAAAACTTTCTTTGAAAAAATTATGATGTACATCAGGGGTAGGACGTAAGTTGAATGACGACTCAGACTTACATTTTTTTCTGATCCTATATTAAATAGGCAATTTGGTTTGTACGCCATCACAATCATGAGGAGTGTTTATTGGAAAGTCTTGTTTTTTTTATTTTTGATTATCATACTTTTTCCTTTTTAACATTTCACTTCTCTGCTTTAAAAATAAGTTTTTTTATACTGACCGTTCTTGAAATGACATAAGCGTTAACACACTTATTTAAAAATGAAAATAACATAATGTGATATTTCATGAAACAAATCTATTTCTTACAACGCATTGTTTACAGTTCTGTGAGAACAGTTCTAGAATTTTGGAAAGATGCCTTTCCAAAATTCAATATTCATTTGTAAACGTGGATAAATGTAAATAATTTATAATATATAGAACTGAGAATTTACGATTAAAAGTATGAATTTTACAGCAACAACTAAAATAGTTTTTATAGAAATTTTACAGGAAAAACAAAAATTTCGTTCGTTTTGCTTTTTACAATATTCCTGAATGTGAAATATGATTTTCAAAAGAACAAATTAATTCCTTGTCTGTTTTGCCTCTCGGAATAGTATGACAGTTATTACCATAAGGAATGTCTTAAATAAATAAGTCAAGTTTCAGTGACTCTCGGTAATATTTTGACCTACAGTTCCTCTCGATGTGTCTTAGACGGTTCAAAACATTCTCTGACACATCATCAATCTTATTAACTGGCTGGATAATATGATTCGCTGTATCTGTCAGTTACAATTAGCTGTGGTAAGTTCGGTTCCCCCTAAATCCTTTTCCCAATTGCTGAAGCTCTACCTTGTCATTTTGCTATGCTTGTAGAAAAAGAGAAGTATTATCATTAAGAAAAAGTCGATTGCCATATTTTTTTTCTTCTCTTGGTAAGGCTAGGAAATATTCATTTTAGATATATGGGGCTTGTAAAAATGTACTATATTGACATTCGAAAAATATTTTCAGAAAATTTCTCATTTAATAATTTCTCTTGGACATTACCTAGAAGCTGGAAAAAATACATAAGTAAATTACCAAATGCTTGTAAGAATATGGTTAATTATATTGTTTTGTTTGTTTTTCATAGTAAATAGATGGGTTATTTGCTCTAACTATATATTTTCAAGCATAGATGGTTAGGTAAAAGATCTATTTACTTAAAACAATTATAAAGTGGAAAAATATTTAAATGAACGTTTTAGTAATGCCATTAATTCTTACTCCTTCACTTTATACCATGAAAAACAGGAAATTAATCCGGAGATGCGACAAATACTAATGGTTATTGTTCTCTATCTCTTTTCTGTTTCAATAGAAGCTTCTTATGCTTTTTTACATTGTGGTAGAAAAGAAGAATTTAGAAGAATGAATGACAATTGTAATACCGTTTCATGAGTTTTAACAAAATACCAAGTAATATGTACTGATAATATCAGTTCTTTTGACCACCTTTATGCAGCAATAGTCATAAATCTCCTTAATAATAAGGAAACAGAACTTTGTGTAATGGAATGCCAGAATCATCTCCTTTGCCGGAATTTAGACACAAATACGTAGGCAAGAGTAAACTCTGTTGAAAATATCCCCCGAGAAAAGACAGAGCAATCCTCTCCCCTTCGGAGTCTGGACTAATCAGCAATAATGAGCGCCCGGCATTAAGGGTGTAAAAAGGCTCGCTTTGCATTACCTAATTCGGGGCAGCTCTACATTTCCATTACCACTGATTGTTTTTTTTTACCAGATATACACTATACTGTTACCAACAGGATCCAGCGAAAAAGATGGAAATGCTCAAGTATTTTCTCTGTTATTGTAATTATCATAGATATTTGTTTTTTTAAAAATTATGAAATTATAGCTAAATAAAAAAATGGCTTCATTAAAATGAAACACTGCTGAAGAAAATTTCTCACGCTACTCATTACAATATAAACAAAAGACTAAAAATATATGTATATTGTCATTGATAAGATTTTTTCTTGAAAGTATGAATAAAATTGCGTTTGCCACACTGAGCCTAGTGTCTTTTTATGGAAAAAATAAATTTATCCGATCAACATGGTTAAACATTGTTTGGTTAAGTAACTTTTTTTAGTTTTGCTACCTCTGTGAAAGTCCAAACACTGACTGAATATGACTCCAGTCTCCAGTAGGCATATATACTGGACGAGGGTATACATCTGTTAATTCTCCCTCAAACACGGTTGTTAGGAATGAACGAACTACTTTTAGAGCAACCCACTCTAAGTAGAATAAGATGAATGTTTACGCAAAACGGTAAATAAATAGTATTTTTTTCTGATGATATTTAGTGATTTAATAAGCAGTAAAAAACATGAAAGAGAATCTTAAACGAAATCGAGGCCTTTCAAAATATAAAATGCCGAAAAGCTTCAGGCAATTCATAATTGGGAAATAAGAAGAGGAAATATGGCCTCATAATTCATCTTATCCTGTTGATTTATTACTGACGCATATGCTGATTTCATTAGAGGGATAAAGGATTAAAAGAATGTACGAAATGAATGATAGCATATAATGGTGAATTATGGAGAAGAATTCTCAATTATTGAAGATTTAATCCTTGTAAAGCCATTATTAGATAGATGATCTAATACATTTTACAAATGTAATAATGCTTTTAAATGAATGTGCATAGTAAAGATAGGCTAGAAAGCATAATTATGTATGTGATAATTTTCCACGGAGAGATATATGTCAGATAATGAAAAAGGTGAGGGACTTAAGAATGAACAGATACGAGAAGCAGGAGAAGAAACAGTGAAACTATGTAAGGTAAAAGAAATGAGAGAGAGAGAGAGAGAGAGAGAGAGAGAGAGAGAGAGAGAGAGAGAGAGGGGGACCGAAAACGGACAAAAGGAGGAAGTGAAACAGACAAGAGTGAGAAGAATGGAAATGATGGTGCTAAGGAAGAAGAGAACATATAATCAGTGGAATATAATCAGTGGAATAAGGACTTCCGACAAGATTTGCAAAAAGGCATAACAGACAAAATATATGATATGAAGTCTCCTGCAAAATGCACCTTAATATTAGTTTATAACATCTGCCCTTTCGGTCATCTTAGATTTTTAGATGAGGCTATCAAATTTTCTCAAGACATGCTTAGTTTTCCTCGGTATTTTGCATCTGGGCTATGTGTATACCCTTAGGAAAATACTTCCCTGCCTCTAAGTGATCACCATTTCCAGCTAGCTCAGCTGGCAGTACAGTACCTGAATTAGGGCCCTGAGCTCAGAGAATTACCTATTACTATGTAGGTTGATACCTCTTCATGCATAGGTTAAATCCATAGTCGAGAGTTCGGCAATGGCCAGAAATAGCACCAGCTGACTGATTATGAATTCAGAATTTTTAAGATGAAATCAGTAATAAGTAAGCGGAAAAAAGTACAGATTGTGATGGAATAACGGCAGAGATGGTTTTAGCTGAAACTGAAATGAAACCTTATATACCACAGTAATCTATATAAAAAGAAGTTTTAATTAATATTTATACGTGGCTTAACTTTTTTCGCCATACTGCTAGCTAAAAGGAATGATCTAGATTCATGTTAGATGTAGTTACTTAAAACTAGAAGTACTTCGGCAAGAGGGAGAGGAATATTTTGTAAGAATTCTCATAGCTATAGGGCAGCCGTGTTCAGTACCATAATTCCATAGCTTTTCTTCTAAACTTAATGAAATTGAGATGTTTTATTACGCTACAACAGGTTTCAAGTTTTAGGTACTCAGATACCTTATTAGGCATTTTGCATTACCAAAATAAAAACCAATAACGAAGTTATTGTATTTTTTGCATTCTAGAGATTACTACGGCTTATATTCTTTTGGGAGGAGCTAACGACACATAACTTAACATGAGACTGCTTAATGAATAACCTCCCTTTTCAAAAGCATTTATAATGAAAAAGTTTCCATTACCTTAAATTTGTTGGTGACTGAAGGCTGAACACTTCTAGATTATAATAATGAACATCTTTGGTAAAAATGGTTATGTTTCTTGTTGATGGTATCATTGTTTTACAAACCTGAACTCATGCAGTCCATTGTTGAAATGCTTTTTTTTTATTTCCATTTTGAAAATATTCATAAAAAAATAACATATCTGTATTGGAATCTGAAAGTTAGAAACTGCCTATGAGATACCAAAAAACACTGCAAAATAAGGCAAACATTTGAAGTTAATTATCACAAAAATTTTTTAATTTTCAATGGCTACCCATATTACTCCGGGGTCACTCATTTTTATATATATATATATATATATATATATATATATATATATATATATATATATATATATATATATACACACACACATATATATATATATATATATATATATATATATATATATATATATATATATATATATATATATATATAATTTCTGACTCACATCAGGATCAAACCCAGGTCTTTCAGTTGAAAGGCAAGGGCGCTGCCCACTAGGCCATACAAGCCATAAAAGAAGTTGGAACCTGAGCGCCACTGCACACAAGGAATTACCTGGGTAAGCTAACTGCTTGCATACTAGCGTGTTTTCCCCAATTTCCCGACTCAGCAATGACCCAGTTGACAGCATTTCATTCGAATTATCCCTTCTGAGTGAATATGATAGATAATCAACACACAATCACGTGTGGAACAGAAGTAAATTTCTGACTCACATCTGGATCGAACTTAAATCTTTCAATTGAAGGCAAGGGCGCTGCCCACTAGGCCATACAAGTCGTAAAAAAGTTGGAACCTGAGCGCCACTGTACACAAAGGAATTTACCTGGGCAAGCTTACTGCTTGCATACCAGCGTGTTTTCCCCAATTTCCCGACTCAGCATTGACCCAGTTGACAGCAATTCATTCGAATTATCCTTTCTGAGTGAATATGATAGATAATCAACACACAATCACGTGTGAAACAGAAATAAATTTCTGACTCTCATCAGGATCGAACCCAAATCTTTCAATTGAAAGGCAAGGGCACTGCCCACTAGGCCATAGAAATCATAAAAAAGTTGGAATCTGAGCGCCACTGCACACATCATTGCTGAGTCGGGAAGCTGGGAAAACACGCTGGTATGCAAGCAGTTAGCTTGTCCAGGTAATTCCTTGTGTGCGAGTGGCGCTCGAGTTCCAACTTTTTTTATGACTTGTATGGCCTAGTGGCAGCGCCTGCTACCTTTCAATTGAAAGACCTGGGTTCGATCCTGATGTTGAGTCAGAAACTTATTTCTGTTCAACACGTGATTGTATGTTGATTAGCTATCATGTTCAATCAGAAGGGATAATTCGAATGAAATGCTGTCAACTGGGTCATTACTGAGTCGGGAAGTTGGGAAAACACGCTGGTATGCAAGCAGTTAGCTTTGCCCAGGTATTCCTTGTGTGCCGGCGCTCAGGTTCCAACTTCTTTAATGGCTTGTATGGTCTAGTGGGCAGCGCCCTTGCTTTCAATTGAAGACCTGGGTTCGATCTGATGTGGGTCAGAAATTATTTCTGTTCCACAACTGATTGTGTGTTGATTATCAAATATATATACAGTATGTATATATATATATATATATATATATATATATGTATGTGTGTGTGTGTGTGTGTGTGTGTGTATATAAATAAATTATTTGTCATAAAAACCTTGAAGTGTTAAAGTTTGTATCTATGATACAAAGAAGCCATAATGGTGAGAAATGTCTTTTATAAGGAACATCTTTACTGATATTTAATAGTATAACGATGGAGCTTTTCAAACGCTAAAGCCTTCTGGTCAATGGGCTAGTGTAACATTGTGAACAAGTCTTTTGTGTGTGATTCCCAATCCTCTATTTTTATTGATTATTGAATCATTTCCCTCAATAGATAATTCTTTCATATCTACTTCTTTGTATAATGGATCATTTGTAGACGCAGTAACCCCGAATGAAAGCCCTATCAACATAAACATTCTCTGAAAAATATTTTTCTGTTAAACGTCAAAACATTTATGAGCAAGGAACATACGAGGTTAATAAAATATACAGAGAACATTATCATCCCAACAACGAGTAATATAATTAAAATGCATTGTAGAGCGGTGGGGAGGGGGAATTTGAGTAATATAAATTTATATATAACTGTATGTATATGTATATGTATATGTATATGTATATATATATATATATATATATATATATATATATATATATATATATATATATATATATATATATATATATATATATATATATATATATATATATATATATATATATATATATATATATGATGTTGCTTGTTTATAAACATTTTAAAGGTTGACAAAGGAAGGTATACATGAGAAACATACTCAGAGAATGTTTATATGTTGACACAGGCTTTCATTCAGGGTTATTGCGTCTACAAATGATCCACATACAAGGAAGCAGATATATAAGAAGTATATATAGAGGAAACGATTCATTAATCAATAAAAATAAGGATTGGGATTTAGACACAAAAGACCTGCTTCAAAATGTTGTACTACCTTGCTGACCAAAAGGCTCAGGTGTTTAAAAAACTTCATTGTCATCTATTCCATATCAGAATATATAGTAAAGATACGTCCTTAAAAAAAACATTGCTCATTATGATTGGTTAACAAAACAAATAATTTGGTATAAAGATTAAATCATGTTTATAAGTGCTGGTAAGATTATTTTCTTTAGCAAACCCGTATATGCTAAATCTGCACTCCAGTTTTGCAGGAATATTGAAATGCTTCACCTTGATATCTCCTATTTTGTCTCCAGGGTCGTTTGCCATTCCACTAATAAATTTTGAAAACATCAAACGAAAAAAACGTATTAATATTTCATAGCTTCCCAAACCGAAAAGTTACCTGTCATGTACTCAAAATGCCTCAAATAAAGGTACAAGATACTAAAGGGCATAGGAAATGTCATCATGTTTTGTGAAGGACGTTGTACGGTAGAATTGAATATTTGATTCAGCTAGAAAAGAGAATACAAAGACAGTATTTCAAGTAATACTGTCTATGTATTTTCACTTTTCATGTATATAATGTCGATTGGTCGTTTCACACTGCTGTCGCTTTTTTTTTTATCTTATCCGCTTTGTTTATGGCTTTACTTTGTCCTGTGCCTCACTTTATTTCCTGATGTTACACCTCGATAGCTTCAATTTTGCAAATGAATGATTGGTAGGCTACCTCTCTAGTTACGCTTGAGGGAATAGTCAGAACATGGGGTATCTATAAACGAGTCATCAGACAGGACCATAGATTTTGTCCGAACGAATAGTTGTGGCTATTTTGGGTATCATATAATATGTTTTGTTTGCTCTTTTGGATAGCTGAAACGTTTGCGTGACACATGGGCAACAGGATAGAAATATTTGCCGAGTTGAGGTTTTAAATTCCAAAACTTCAGTTACAGGTTTTTTTTATATCCTCTTACCGAACTGTGATGAAAGTGTACCCATGAGTCTTAGAAAGATTTACGTGCTGGTACCTATATATTCAATTAAAATCTGTAAGAAAACAAACCTTACTCACTGACCAGAAGCCGAATATTCATAGAGAACGCCTTCCTGAGAGTTCACTTTAATTACAAGAACGATATGTATATAAAAGAAACTCATAACGGATGCCAATGATGAACAAAATTTGATTGCAAAACGATTTTGATGAAGTGCATTGATATGACCTAGAATGCAATGATTTTTCCGTGAAAAATAGTCAATAGAAATCATGAAGCAAGTGCATCAACTCTGTCTGTATCAGTAATTTTACAGGCCTTGAATATTCTTTCATGTTGAAAAATGAAATTACGATTCATATTCTTTCATGTTGAAAAATGAAATTACGATTCATTCGTCTTTCTCAAGATTCTCTTTGGCATTGCTGTAGGGTCAGAAGTATTTTCCATAATTTCATGTATATTTTGCTGATTTTTTTTCTAACCGTAAGCCTTGAATATTTTTACATAATTAACACCTGTATAAAAAAAAGTATCTACAGAGCCGTTATATGTTTGAGAACGTGCTTTTTAAGACTATGTTTATACATTTCTAATGAGTAATACTAATATTCGTCTAGGTGAGAACTATGTAACGTTTTGCAGTATGGCATAACCTTTTATCTACAAAATTATGAAGTGAATTATTCATGGGTAAAAAAAAACAACAGGAAAATACCTAACAGAAAGAAGCACGTCTCAGTAATATCAGAAAAAAAAGATAATATGGGGCGGAACATTTTTGTGAGGTCATGAATGAGAAATGCCAGGGGGATGATTAAATTGATATATCAGAAGCTGAAGAGGATAATGAATGCTCTTATGAATGAATTGTGTTTCCTGAAATAGAATCGACAATAAACAAACTTATGACACTGAAAACGCAATGTCACGATGCAATCACCATACAGGTGATTTTAGCTGAAACTGAAATGACACTTCGAATAATAGTTAAACAAGGTATTGTAGTCATAATAAAGGTATTGAAGAAAGGTGATCTGACAGAATTTGGTAACTATAGAAGCACATATAATTGGATATTAAAAGATATTAGTGTTCTGATATTTGTGAATGAAGAATATTCATAACTGCCACGTTTTACAAACTAGTCTGCTGGCATGGTGGAGGTGAGTTGATATCGATTCTAAATACAAAACCTGAATTCGACAGGCAATTGTACAGCAGAGTCGTTATCAGCTTATATCTCTCTAGATGTCTCAGTGGTCAAAAGTCACTGTACATCGTTGTTTCTCAACCACGCAGCGATTCGAATCCACTGTTGATGAAACACTTATCAATTATAAATCTAGCTAGGTTCAAGTTATACCCCAAGGTACAGTAAACTGGACAGTAAACGATTTTTGCAGCTTACTATATTTATGTGCACATACACACGCACACCGCCCCCCCACCACATATATATATGTGTGTGTGCGTGTATGTATGTATGTATGTATATACACATTGTCACAGTTTTTCTGTGCATTCTTATATATTAGGTCCTGCTATTAAAATATATATATATATATATATATATATATATATATATATATATATATATATATATATATACATATACTGTATATATAATTTATTTATTTATGACATACCATATGGTAATAATATTATTTTATCGTTAATGTTATGCTGATTTCTAAATCATGACCAAAGATTTGATGTCAGTGAAAGTATTGTTTCTTTCTATGTTGGTGTTTGCTTATTTTATCTTTAAATAGTGTAACCTATATATAACTTTCCTTGTTTTGTGTATCCACATATACTGAGATTTTTTGTGTAGAATTTTTTAAATATAGTAAAATCACATGATATACAAGAGATGCTAGTGATTCTCGGAAAAGTGTGGTATTTGGTGTACAGTATATTAGATTTTTCCGTATGACCATACCTAGGGCTCAAGTAATGTATAAGCATTTGATGTTTGTTGCACAATAAACTGAAGGACACCTGGAATCCTTATTGGAATCAATGAAACAAGAGAAATTTATAAATTATCAATATACGCTCTCTTGATTGGCATAAAAATCCCAACGTAATAAGAAATGAAATATATGCCTTGAAATTCGAATAAAATCTCTACTTTAGCCTTGCCATATTTCTGGCTTTTTAGAAATACATCCTTCTGATATGAGAGAGATGACAAAATACAGTAACACGTCTCGTATTAATGTTCGCTTATATCGAATATTCCTTCTAATATTTGCCGGAGTGATGAAGATTACTGATATGATGATTGGAGAATTGAGATTGACGTGGTTTGGGCTTGGATGGAACCTTGTACGTGGTAGAAGGTTGAAAGGGAGGCAAAAGATTGGATGGTGTGATAATATGGTTAGGATCTGGAAGATTATTTCAATAAAATATCCGGCCTCGTATCTCAGGGACGGTGGTGGGGGTTTTGAAGAAAAAGATAGTTGTAGTTTTTAATGCCTATTCTTTAAAGTAGTTTTATTCTGTAACATTTCCTGCTACTTTTCTCAAGTTATAAAAATTTCGTTTTACAAAAGAATTCCTTTTACATTCCGAGTTGCTGTCTAGAAAAAGAACTGAAAGCTGTTCAGAAAAAATTTACAAAAAGTACTTATTCTGTAAAAGTACTAATTCTCTTGTCATTATCAGGTTGTTTTGATCTGGAAAAGAATTGGGCCCTCTACCTGATACGTAAACCTCGTATTTTATATTACAAAATACCGGCGCTCTTATAAAACCGTAAGTTTTATAGGAATATCATTCCCTGATAGTTAAACATAAAGTTGACCGGTAATTCAGTAGTAGGAATATGTACTACCTGGGTATTATATCCCGAGCAAGTACCAGTGTCATGGAACTTTAATGGATGTTCCTAAGCTACACGAGTGCAATGGATGGGGCTGTAGAATATGTGGAAATAAAAATACCAGCTGTTTTCTCTAGCGCATGCTTCTTTAAGGCCAATGGTTATATTTTTAATGGTTTTGTAGGATTACTGGGTTTATGCAATGCTTATCTCTAAACAGCAATGAAAAGATCCATTATTATGTGTTTATAGAGCACGTATATTGGGTGTTTAAGCTTCTGGAAAACTAGGATGAAAAAGACTGACAAGAACAGTTGCAAGGGAAATAGGTAACTAAAGACGATTTTTAACAAGATTGTATATGAGAAATTCAGAATGAGGTGACTGAAAAGAAAGGTTAAAAACAAGGCAATTTTAGAATAGAATTATAAATACACTTCTCGAATGACTTTAACCGAAGTCAATTGATTTGCTATTTTAGTCACCATTGGATATAGCTGACAGAGAAAAATTATGGATTTGAGAC
>NC_089760.1:11217500-11250000 GCF_040412425.1 Macrobrachium rosenbergii | reverse complement strand
AAATGAAATAAAAACAAATAGTGGTGTGGTGACGAAATAATTGAGTAAATAAGAAAAACGAATATAAAGTACAATTATTGCCGGATGCATTGGATGGTCAAGTATTTGGAAAGAAAATAGGTGGTCCTTTCTGTAACCTCGAGAAGCATCGGACGCAGATCACGCATTCCTACCTAATATCAACTAATGCAGTGCGTTATCCATTCCTCTGGCCAGAAAACTCATTCTACAGAAATTAAAGGTACCAGAAATAGAAGTGCTGTTACGAAAAGGCGTGTAAGTCATCGAGACAGTGTCGGATGACATTAAGGATATGAATAACTCAGTAAACATAGAGAAAATTATATGAATGACGATAATAAGAGATAGTTATTATTATTACTGAACAGGTGTAGCTTTTACAACAGAAACTCTGGAGGGCTTGTGGAAAAAAAGAACTGGTACTGACAGAGAAGTTAAACACCATGTAAGGCTGATTCGCTTATTTTCCTTACTTGGAATTGAAGATTGTTTTCACTCCTGAAGGGGAAGGAGAGCAACTATTGAGATGAATATCTTTGATGATATGAAAGCCATGACCTTCAAGGTGAGAGAAGAGGAGTTCTGACAAGAATGAGGGATAAGAAGAGGTAGTTCACATTGTTGGGGGATTTTTAGGTCATGCAGAGGGAGTAGGATATGTACAAATGATAGTATTGTGTAATTTCAAAGACTTCACAACAAACAGAAGACGGAGCTCTATAAACTGCCGTGTGTGCTTGCGTATAAGGCAGAAGAGAAGAACACAGCTGACGCAGTGAAGGTTGATTCATTGCTAATTAGCATTCACTGAAGTTTATGAAAAATCAATAATGACAGTTTTACTGAAAAGAGTATTTTTATCCCTGATTAAGCAGCTGCTTTTTTTTCTATGAACTATCTCTTATTAAGAGAGAGAGAAGGAAGAAGGAACCATCGTTTCTGTGCAGACCATTCTTTTCTGTGTCAGAAATGAGTCTCCCTGGTGGCCGATAAAAAGTCATTAATGACTAAGACCAAAATTAATGAACCATGGGACATCAGATTCTGTTGCTCCTTTACAGTTCTCCTTTTTCCATTAGCATTACTTACCCATTGAAAAACGATAGAAAAGGAATATAATTACTAACGGTATCTCATCATTAGCTTTTGAATTAAACTAATAACTAAAGGAGGCTCTGTAACCAAATCCCTTTAGTAAACATTTATAAATTTCATAGGTCTGCAAACATTTTTATCATATTTTAGTTCCCTCTAAGCTATCCCGCCTTACTTTAGTAAGAAGTGCAATTATTGTTAACAATTTCCGTAATTTTTCCCTCACGTCAATGCAAATGGGACTTGCATGTCAACTTTATCCTAATATTTTCATGAGTTCCCGCTCTGAAATAGTTAAACAAGTACATTTCTATAGTTCTATCCCCACCATGACAATCCAAGCATTAATTTTTCTAATCGCCTTACTGCTGATCATATTTGTGAACGACTCTCTTTTCACCAATTGCTTTAGGTTTTCCCCACCAGGTTTTGAAACGTCCAGTTTACATGTACAATTAATTCTAGATTTTATGAGAAAAATGTATAAAACTTTATGAAAATTCTGTAATTTTTTTATGAGTTTTCTTTATAGTATGATTAATTTGTTTTGTATTTCAGCCGAAGTGTTCTCATTCAATCTAAGCAAAAGGGTAAAACGCGTTGGAGAATCTAGACCCTCTTTTCTCAAAGCAAGGTTTAGTCTAAGCTAGTCATTTTCCCATTGAGTATCTATTTTTAGTACATCTAATATTAATAATAAAAATGACACCCAGTCATCAACTATCAATAACTAGTGGATAGTGAAAGCCAACAACATAAACCGACACATTTTTAGTAAAATATACAGTTCTCATATTCCTTTTTTTTTTTTTTATTATTTTTCCACCATTTCCTAGTCATCACCATCTCATAGACCCAGTCATGTATACTAATTAAAGTTGTGCTCGGTAGTTGTTGAGTTCCCCTCCATCTCATTTTCCAAATGGGAACTTAGTCCTTTCATTCATTTCTAGGAATGAACATGGTCTCTTGGTCTCCTATCGCCGATTTTTTTATTCAGTTATACGTTTCATAAATTCTTTTACTGGACTACCATTCTTCAAAACAAAAATAATATCTATTCATTATTTACAGTAAATGTCTTGAACTGGAAAAAAGAAGACAGAAATAATATTCTCATAGACTAAAATGATATTTAGGTTACATTCCCGAGGTACCTATTTAGGAGGGTGTGTATGAGAGAGAGAGAGAGAGAGAGAGAGAGAGAGAGAGAGAGAGAGAGAGAGAGAGAGAGAGAGAGAGAGAGAGTTCCAGGTATCGTGTTTCCGTTGTAAAAATTCTTGTTGCCTGGCGTTATATTAGCATAATTTTCGTGAATATGAGAGTGCAATTAGCAAATAGCGACAACGATGCTCTTTTTGAGCCCTTTTTGACAGTGATTAGTGAACTGAATTTTTGTGGAATACATTTCCGGGAAAAAAAGTTCGCATAATTATGAAATCAAAACATTCGTACCACAGCTAATTAGATAAGAAGTTTTTTTACAATTTTTTTTTAAATTTCATTTTTACACCAACTTTGAAATTGCCTTTTTTTTAAAAAGCTTTTAGCATTTTTTTATTTCTTGTGCGTGTGTGTATGTGTGTGTGAAGGGCGGCAGAGAGAAAGAAAGTGGTATAGAAGCAGAAGTGAATGTTTTAAATAATCAACAGAATTACCAACGGATTCTTTTAATTGAGTGGAACAGCTAAGTCTTTTGTTTATAATCCACCCTTTTCTGTATGTTACTTTATATGTGAAATTTTAAAGTTTTTGACAAATAAGACGAAAGCAATTTGTGTGTGGAAGTTTAGTCTTATATGGCGTCATATACATTTTGTTACATATGAAAGAGCATTAAGTTAAAAGTAATTTTTTTACACGTCTTATAATGATTTATCAGCCTCCTTCGTTTTTCTTTAATTTATGGAACTTAGTAATTTAAACGTTTTTATTGTTTTTGTAAAAAACAAATCTCTAAGAAATTCCAATCCCAATTACTAAGAGTTAAAAATCTTTCGGTAAGAAAATAGCAAGAGTTCAACCTTAATTTATATGAATACATGCATGCGTTTGAAAACTACGAATAAAATAGGGGAAGAGAAGAAATGACACTCATAGATTACTCATGCCTCCAAAGCTTATGAAAAGTAATCGCCAGATCATTTGCATGAGAATCCTATCAGCCTACGTCAAAACGAATGAACGATTGTGAGGAACCAAGGTGAAAATATTCGTTTAGTGATCCACTGCAGATGATTAAACTTATGTTGCCTTGGAATCCTGTTTGTAATTATTACAAGCTTTTCAGTCACTTTATGAAGTAATAAAAGATGAAAACTGGAATTTAACAAAATAAAAAGAAGAAAGAATGTACGTGTGTTAATATATAAATTATATATATATATATATATGTGTATATATATATATATATATATATATATATATATATATATATATATATATATATATACATATATATATATATATATATATATATATATATATATATATATATTATATATATTTACGTAGAAAAGTGCAATGTTATAGTGATTTTAAATTAAGAGATAATGTTTCTGTACCAGCAATAGAATTCGCCCTATTTATATCATTTAGGTGACCAGTGGTAAATAAATCTGAAACATAACAGTAGCAAAGTGAAACTAAACAACCTAATAATCCCTCCTAGAAGTCTGATGTTTACGAAGCTGCAGTGTACCTAAGAACGATAACATTAAACTTATATTTCCTTTTGCAGGACAAGATCTATGGGGAAAGTTTGGAAGTGTGGGTCCCACGAGAGTTTTCTTCCGGGGTTTCTGTGTAAGAATTCATAAAACCTTCTTTCATATTCAGAAAGTTTTGCATACCATGTATCTATCGCTCAAAATAACTTTGGACAGGGGAACACTATTCCAGTGATATTCAAATTGAAATTTTATTTGTTATGCTTTTTTTTTTAATACAGGATATGCCATTTAATTCCCATGTAAAAAATACTATTTGCTGTTTCAAAACTTCGATTAATACTTCTTTTATATTCAGACATTTAGGATTGACAAGACCGATTGAATATTTATATTTGTTGACGAATGTGATTCTCATTTTACCAGTAAAAATGCCAGGTTTCTTGTGTGGTTCTTTGACACTTTTTGTAAATTTAAATTGTACTGTACATAATTACGCTAATGGAAGTTAGATGCCTGTGACAAGTAGCAGGTACGTTGGAAAAAACATAGGTTTCTCACCGTATAGTAAAGAATTCATGTTGAAAACCTGAAGGTTAACGATATTAGGAACAATTCGTTCTAGAGCAAAATGTGTATAAGTGAAGAATCTGTACGTCTTAATATATTGTACAGTAGATTTATTCAAAATAACCTATGAACTAGACAAACAATGCGATTGTCGTGTTATCTCTATTATATCTCAATACATAATGATCTTTTAATTCACTAAAAACTAGAACCCGTTATTCGTGGAGTTTTTATTAAAAGAAAATAACCTTGATATTACGATAACATGCCGACTTTCACTGAGTAGTACCTTTCCTTTCCTGCATAATGCTTGCAAGACAAGGGAAAAATTAGTTTAATGCTGTTCCCCTTTGCTATTCGGCTTATTTTGATTTTTTTGGTTGTCAATGATAATGAATATCAAAGTAGCATGCGGGCCATGGTTCCCCTCACATGCCAGTTCATTGGATTCAATGTTAATGAATTTTTTTGTATTTGAAAAGGCAGACACAATGAATGAGCAAATGTGTTGTGCTACAAAAAGTGTCACGGACTAAAGTTATGTGTATTCCTTCATTTTTAGATTAATGACGTCATTAAGAGTTCTTCAAATGTTGGACCTTTTTATATGTTATACAGCAAACTAATATCTTAAAAAAGGATGTGGCCGTACATCCCACTGTTTCTCTCTGGTCTAGTCTCCTTAATGGTTACCAAATAGGTTACATAAGCTAATCTACCCAACTCCCGATGGCATTCATTCTTAACGTGATTATTGTATGATAATAGAGTAATTTATTTTCTCTTATCTATTTGGTACATGGACCTAAAAACTGTTTATTGATTAGGTCAATTAATCCTCATTGGCTTTTGGTTCCTATGCACAAAAGTGTCCTAAAAACGACGATCTTCTTTATTTATTTTATTTATTTATTTATTTATTTATTTTTTGCTTTATTGTTATACTTTTGGGATTTCATAATTATGTCAAAGTACTTTCTAACGTAGTATACCAGATACCTAAAAACTATTTTCTTTTTAGTAACGGTACACGGAAGTATGTACAAACCACTATAACTGTCATTAAGTTCAAGAGAAGAGACGAAGTGCTAGAGGGTCCTGGTCCATCGGGTCGAATACAAATAAAACAACTTACAACTTACACATTTATCTTACGAATCAGAACTCAATCATTTTAACTTACTTTGAGAATAATGCTTTTATTCAAAGTGGTAAACTGACCCATGCACCATCCTGTTTCCTGGTGCCTTTCAAGTGAAGATTGCTTCCCTATCTCCCAATGAATGGCGAAGATCAATTACAATGCTCCAGAGGGTACTCATAGATCATTACAAGATGGCCGAGGGTTAAGAGAAAATTTTCAACCTCACCAGAACAGTACTAAAAGATAATTATCTTTAATTACTTCAACTCATACTGAAATTGTTTGTTGAATGGTAAGGTAAAGAACACATTATTACCACTGAACTGAAAAATACGAGAACTATATAATGCTAGAGATGTATACCTAAAAATTCCTTTGCCAATGTTAATGAAAGCCATGAAGAGATGAAGAAAACTATTATCCTAAGTTATAATTATCACATTAGCACAAGATACAGAGACAAGAAATATCTCTCTCTCCAAGCACTTAATACAGATTGTCAAAATGTTATATTGTTTCGTCAGTAATTGTGCAGGCAATCGAAACCCTGCTAATTGAGACTTATCTTAACGTAAAGTTTTCGGCTCATGTACACGGCAGTAAGTTTGGCATAATCGTAGAGAAATTACTGAAACATTTTCGTATTTCCCAGCAGTGCAGAACTTAAAATTATACGTGTAGATATATATGATTATCATTATTGCCACCCATCACGAAGTAACGACATAACGGATAGATAGGCAAGACTTAATCGTCTACATAAATCTGTTTGAATTATTTGAATACCAGGTATTATACTTCGAGATAAACAATGCCCCCAGCTATTCTATGAAAGCAGGAAGAAGTAAAAAAAAAAAAAGAAATGGTCTGTAGACGTCTTGGAAGTAATAACAGCCACTAGGAAAGAGCATGCCAAGACACTTAGTTTTTTATAGACAGTGTACTATTGCCAACTTTCCGCCATTTTGGACGTAATTTAAAACGGGAGCCAGTAACAAAATAATTTTTTATAATTAATCACATCTCATTTAGATTTCGGCAAAAGGAAGTAATCTAGAGCATTCCTTGACATTACCATTCACATTTCAACCCAGAGCATCCCTATGTGACAGTCCATTGCACTGTGTATCATTCGGTAAAATTTAGGCGAAATAAGGAACAGCCGCAATGACAAAGCATTCGCAACAACACAATTTAACATTCCTCCTTTATTTAGGAACCTGATTGTGACAGATGGTTTTAACTCCAGAATGAAGTCATTAACAATAGTTAAGGAATTCCCTTCCAGGAATTGTATAATGTTGTCCCAGATGCCACTCCCATTATGGTTAATGACCGTCTCTTATTACTCATTAGTACTTGGAAGGACATAGACAAGTTGGGCCAACATAGAGAAAGAGTGCAATATCTCGGTATTTCCCTTCAGATCTTACCATAAGGAACAGGAGAGCTTGTCACCCTTTATCGTTTATCACGAATCCCCTCGAACTAAGATATCAATAACAACAGGAACTCATGCCACCACATTCTGTCCTGGTCAAACTTCCCAAGATCTCTCCAACACTCATCTCCTGTTTCCCGCTCATTGTCGTCAACCACGTTTCTCTTCTACCAAGGGCAACCCACCCTAGTATATGTCGTACTATTCCCTGTTTTATATATATATATATATATATATATATATATATATATATATATATATATATATATATATATATATATATATATATATATATATATATATATATATATATATATATAGATAGATAGATAGATAGATAGATAGATAGATATACATGTGTGTGTATATTTATCATAGGAAGAGACACTCAATAGCTTGGTAACATGCGAATCTTCCTAAAATTGGAGTGTGAAATACACTAATTAGAAATTTTCATGAAGCTGACGTAAAGGAAATTTCTGCTTCGTATATGTTGTTCCTATAGTTCTGTTATAATTTATTATGGAGAAAACGGAAAGTTTAAGTTTTGTATTTACAAGGGACATTGCCCATATGGAAATAGATGTGTTCTTTTGAACGCGTTTGCGCTGTATTGCAGTATGTAAGAAAGTTATTGCTCTACGTAAACTTGGTGTCTGGCATTTGCTTAAGTATTCACAATCAGTAATTTTACATATAGCAGGGAACATTATTGTCTCTGTTACTTACTATCCGGAATCAGTTAAGAATGACTAAGTACTATAAGAAGAAAGCCTTTCGTATCAATCAATGTTCAGTGTTTACACGTAAAAATTTAATGTGCTTTAGTTATCTTTATGCTGACTTTGAAGAAAAATACTTTGACTGCTTTTTTGTATATAGCTTTCTACCTAAGGGCCAAAAATCACATTTTGGTGTCTTCCTGAGTGTTAATGGCATTTTCCTATGAAGTAAAAATTTAAAAATCTCCTTAAGCATTTAGGTCAACGTTTTCAAGAACAATGCCAAGCAGAATATTTTTAAATCTTCTCGTGTGCGTTTGGCATTCTCCAGTAAACAAAGAATATGTACAGTAAATCCCTTAAAAATACGAAGTTCAAATGATTTCTAAAACGCCAAAGAAAAGAGCGTGTTTTTGAAAGGATCGGGGAAAAAGACATTATGCAGAATGATATTATTATCCTTATATTCGGGATTCCCAAAGTTCATTATTGTTCTCTTTTAGTGAATAGATATGACTAATTTTTGTGAGCTGATTAAAACGAAAATATCCTAATATAACGAATAAAAAAAAGAACGTAGTGAGGGAAGGAGCTCAGCAGATAATGGAAAGAACTTCGCTCCGTAAAATAAGAAAAATCAAATAAAACTGTTAACTCGAAGTTTCGAATGATCCAAGCCAAAAGAAGAACAATGAAACAAGAGGGGAGACAAAGGGATCAAGAAGTTAATTCCCTTTATGCTCCTCTTAATGTTTCTGAGATAATTCACATTTTTACTTGTGTCCAGTGGAGCGGAAATACGGTATTGTCTAAATGAAACTAGACAAACAATAGGATTCTTCTCTGACCTTGTGACCGTTGAAAAGAATAGAATTTAAACAGTTACATAATTATGGGTTTTGATATAAAAACCTGACATTAGGATTTCTGTGTTTAAAATCTATTGTCTTTATTTTTAAGTATCATTTACCATTAACAAACAAAAATACATGAGCTATGAAAAATAAAATGAATTTATGCTCTAGATTAGGGGAAAAAAGTAGGATATTTACAGTGAATACTTTTCTTGCAGGAAAGGAGAGGTGCACTACAATGGACGACGAACATAAGAGGATACTGTAATTAGCAAAAGGAAAAATGTTACGCTCCAGAATGGATTTTAGTGCGAGTCTCAGCAGATGTAAATTGATACAGCCTATACAATATTAACACCACGAGAAGATTCGATACCACATGAGCACCCACTAACAATGCCAAGTTGAAGTCACAGGAGCATCAGATTCAAAGGTAATATGAATTGCTAGTTGTATTAAATATAAAGAAAAGGAAAGAATACTAGACAATGGCCAAAATATCCGTGGCGCCTGAAGTAAATACGAGTTATTTAATAGGCATATGAATAGGCAGGATATTGCCATGAGGGGCTCTACAATGTATTTCTAGTGTTTCCATGCTACTAGCCCACTGATTTCCAGGTTCTTCATCCATATATATATATATATATATATATATATATATATATATATATATATATATATATATATATATATATATATATATATATATACATGGATATACGTACATACATGTATATGTATTTAGATATATACTATATATATATATATATATATATATATATATATATATATATATATATATATATATATATATATATATATATATATATATATTATATATATATATATATATATATATATATATATAATATATATATATAATATATATATATACATATTCATACATATATATATGTATATATATATGTATATATATATATATATATATATATATATATATATATATATATATATATATATATATAAGCATTTATAACTGAATACGAAAATATGGAATATATATATATAAAGATAAAATATATATTTTATCTTTATTTATATATATATATATATATATATATATATATATATATATATATATATATATATATATATATATATATATAGGTTCATTGTCATGAAGCTAGAAGGTTCATTGTAGGGTGTACAGAATTAGAAATATAGTCACAATCCGGTGTACCTTTTCTGGGAATATGTGGTCAGCCAACTGTTGCTAATCTTCTTTGAAGTGAACGCTCTTGTAGCTAGTCTCTCGAAACCTTTATGGATGAGATTTAAAGCCTGTATGTTGCTTTCTCTGACTTAAATTTCTATTCTTAGAAACTGATCATTTTTGAGGCTTAACTGTTTGGGACTAACCACTTGCTGGTCTTAGTTAGTAGGCACCTACCAAGGACCCACAACATCGGCTGAAATTGCAGTGATGGTAATAACAGAAATACTTTTATTTTTGATACTGAAGACTGTGAAGAACAATCACAATCTTTAAAGCTGAGGTAAAAATAAGGCCATTGTTAGAAATGTTTTTGAAACCGTTAGTTTTACGATGGCAACTTCATCTTCAGAGGGGAAGAAACTAAATCAAAATTTGTTTTCTCGCTTTTAATAATAGTAACATATTGTCAAAGAATGCTGACCTAGTAGTAAGAATAGAAGAAAACATGAAAAAATATTGTTTTTGATATAACTACTACCAATAAAATAAATTTACTAGGGATTTTCTAAAACCATATATTAAAGATTTCACAGTAGCTAAGAATGGATCCAATGATTTATAGAAAATAACACTTGAAGATTTCACAACCTCTTACTTTGTAAGTTCTTTAGAAATAAGTGTTCAGTTGGCTGGATCATTATGCTATAAACAATATTCATCATTTCCTTAATATTGTACGTCCCTCCGGATAATCGATGTGTTCATTTATATCATATGTAATTAACATTCACGCTGTTGAGGAATGGAAGGGTTTATTTGTTTATTTTGCATTACACGTAAAATTTAGTTCGCAGCCAAAAATATTATCATAAATGCTAAAAGGTAATCAAGAAATGCAATAATACAAAGGCAAAAAAAAATTGAATGTTATTTTGAAACTTTATATTCTTAGCATTTGATTAATAACAGCTCTTATAAATTACATGAAATAAGATATAACTGAAACAGAAAATATTCACCTTGCATTCCAGAAACAAATCTTTAGATATTACCGAGAGCCTTGCGTATTAGGTTAATATATTCTAGCGGAACCATAAAACAGGCACACATATCCGGCATTCTGGAAAGAGATACATTAGACTAGAAAGGGCTATATAATTCTGAGTGGGACGAAAACCTGTTATAAAATTATAACTTTCCTTTACATGCTGAACATTTATAGGTCAAATATGCATGCATCTTTTTAAGCACTGTAAAACGAAAAATAATGATAAAATACCATCGTAGTTCACTTTCTCATCATCTACTGATTTCCTTTGATAAAGATAGTTTGATAATTATTTTAAATCATATTGTTTTTAGAGGTAAACGTTAAAGGTTAATTATGACTGACAATAGAAAAAATAAGTATACAGTCCGTACGCTGAAGCCTATTCTTGTAAGATTTATCGAGATTTCAGACGACGGAAACTTTTTTTTTTTTTTTTTTTTTTGTTAGAGGTAGGCAGACAGTTGAATCATTCAAAAGTGGGCGTCCATGTTTATAGAAAAAATAAAAGTTTAGCTACATTAACCACAGGTACAGGAGAAAGTCGCCAACAGCGTAAAATACCTGAATGATATATGATGTTTTTCGCTGAAGATCTAAAATATGTTACGAAATATAGGGAGTAAACAAACTTCAACGCTTTATTTTCTGTAGCAACTCTTGCAACATTTGGAGAAAGTGTAAGTTCTTATGGCGTTTTTCTCTCCGTGGACTCAATTGCAGGTTATAACCCCTAATGGTTTAAAGAAAAAAATTATGGTGCTATACGAAAAGAAGGAAGTTGATTAAAGTTGTTTGGCCGACTACCATACGTTACAAGTAAACAGTAGGCAATAATGTATAATTCTGAGGCTCTTCATGGCACTACTTACTAGCTCATACAAAAAATAAAAGCCCATGTTATGAGAATCCTATAGTTACCCATATCTCTTGCAGAGAGCATTTCTTCAATATACTTGTCAAAATATTCACATGAACATAACACGTTATATAGATCTATATTTTTCCAGGAATAACAAATAGAACGTACTTCCTCCAGCAGATAACTGCATAAAATTCAATATAGTCAAGAACAGAAAACTCAAAAAAATTCAATTAAGGGTTAAAAAAAACAGAATTGGGAAAGTTTTAACCTTTTCAACGAATCTGTATGTATGTATCCCACAATAGATATTTTTCCCAGCTCTTAATGCTATGCTGCATAATTAATTCTTAATCAGGTAGAATTTTTGAGCTGGTTGTTTTGCATTTTTGGAAATTTACAGGATGTTTTTGAGTTTCAGCAATATGCACACACTGGTACATAATGAGAGAGAGAGAGAGAGAGAGAGAGAGAGAGAGAGAGAGAGAGAGAGAGAGAGAGAGAGAGAGAGAGAGAGAGAGAGAGCTTTATATTCACTTGTTTTTTATTACAGTTTTTGCCTCCATACGAGCGGTCAAGCAGATGATTAATCACTTACATACGTACATATATACATACATACATACATACATGTTTTTGCATTTATGTGTGTTTGTATGGACGTATGTATGTATGAATGAATCAACAACGGTAGAAGGCCAGGCATGGGTAATCAGTTGGACTTTAATTCATTTCACCATTAACCCCACCCATATCCCGAAAAAGATAATATAAAATAAAATTTAAAAAAAAAAGGAAAAGGGAGGAGGTGTAAGACTTGCCTCCAGAAGGTGGATGAACTGGATATTTTACAACAGAAACTTTTGCATCAAGGATAACGAAATCATGTAGAGAGTTCCAAAACTTGTCACTGCCAATCAAATTCATTTGCTTTTGCATTGTAAGAACGGTGCTTACTATTTTGCAATTTGATTTTAATAGCCGTCCTTCTTTGGAAAGGCTGATGAAGAAAATTACATTGTTGGATAATGCCATTGCTTTGTTAACATGAAAGTTTCTCCTTCAAAGTTACCTCTTACAGTAAACCATTTTCTTAAAACAATATCACACGTGTAAAAGTGACACGATTTGTATTGCTGCTAGGATATTTCGGATGTAAGTAAAGTGAATGATGTTCATTTCTCGTAAAACTGAATTATAAGGAGAAACTTCATTGTTAGCAACATGGTATTGTCTGATATATATATATATATATATATATATATATATATATATATATATATATATATATATATATATATATATATATATATATATATATATATATATATATATATATATATATATATATATATATATATATATATATATATATATATATATATATATATATATATATAATGAAAGTGAACCTTTGTATGTTTGTGCTCTATAGAAATCCGAACCGCTTGACAGACCCAGACAAAATCTGGCACACGGCCACTATGTGACCCTAGAAAGGTTATAACTCAAATTCAAACCTGTAACTCCATGACAGATAGACAAACACTGACTTCTGTCTCAATTACCCAGTCTACTGTCCCTTTTATGTGGATATTAGTTGGCAGGGACTTATTTCTTCGAATCAATCAAGTATGAAACTACAATAAACACAGTTGGATTTCCTTCCCTATGTTTTAGAACAACAAGCTGCTCAACTTCTCGCCCAATACGACGTGCAAGATGTATGATTTTTTTATTTGTTTAAATGCGAATTTCCTCATTAATTCGCTTGGTTTGGAAAAATATTAATAATTGGGCGATTCGCCAACAACTAAGGCCGGTGGAAACGCACACCTGCAGCGAGTCTCTCTCTCTCTCTCTCTCTCTCTCTCTCTCTCTCTCTCTCTCTCTCTCTCTCTCTCTCTCTCTAATCCTCCCTCATTCTGCAAACCGTATTTTTATTTAATACCTAACAAGATTTAAGAGCAATCGCAGACTAAAAGCTTATGTCTAAATTTAAATCTGTCACTTACACATTGTGACATCTGGCAACTACATTAACCCACGAACAGAAAGACTGGACTCTGGTAAATTTGCATCTTTTGCTGGTGTAATCATACACAGTAAGGAAAATTATTCCCGTCATTTATGAAAATAAAATGCTTATGGTTATTTATTAGAATGGTATATATTCATTTCTATCTTTATACGTGTATTTATTCAAAGCAATAAATAACCGTTTGCAATACATTCCTTCATAAAGCGAATGTTTTTGTTTATAATACCTGATTACTTTTCACCAAAGGTACAAATTGACCTGGTAATTTTTTCTATCGCTCCATGTAACTTTATACTTAATGCTACATTAATGATTATGATTTCTTTGTAAAGATAATGAGTTGTATTTTATTATGTTATGTTAAAAATGTCCCTAAAACTAATATAAAGTATAAGTAATCTGATGAGGAGGTGGAAAACTAATTGCTGCAGCAATTCACTTAGTAGTAGGAAAGAAGCAAAAAGGCGTAACAGAGTATAGTCTAAATATTTTTTTGTTAAAAAAGCCATATTCTCATACAATATTATTGTATGAGTTTAAATTAGAACCTGGGGTTGGTTCAGTTTTTTATGAAATGGACAGTGAAGTTTACTTTCATTATAGTAACACCTATCATAAAAAGTCAGGACATTGGTCTAGGCCTATACCTGTATCACATGGAAATATTGTTTTAAATTTTTATTATATGCTTTGGACTCATAATTGCCTACAAATAGTGCTGAATGGTCCAACAATGAAACGAATTAGGCCTATACATAATTTATACATATTCTCATCAAAGTGGCTGAGTTCCTTCCCGGATGAAATCCAGCGACAAAATGTCATGAAATCATTGCTTACTCGTCCACACATGCAATTACCTGTCAGTTAGTCAGAAGGACTTTAGGTAATTCCATCAGTTCAACCGTTCTGGTGAGTGGACTGGCTACGTCCACCAACTGTCTTCTACACGAAAGTTTTAACGTCAGTTTCGATGAACTGACAGAAGAAATGATGAGTAAATCTGATAGTGACTACCCGGCCTGAGACTATTGAATTCTATGATAGTGACTGGGTATGTTGTGGGAGAGAGAGAGAGAGAGAGAGAAGAGGGTGTGCCTAGGGGGGAGAAAGAGGGAGAGAGTGAGGGAGAGTTGGAGAGAGAGAAGTTTATCAGTTGTCATTCAGTTTTCACGGGCAACGCCGGGTTGGTCAGTTTATCAGTTGTCATTCAGTTTTATATACGGGCAATATATATATATTGGTCATATATAGTTATATACACACACACACACACATATATATATATATATATATATATATATATATATATATATATATATATATATATATATATATATATATATATATATATTTATATCTGTTTAACAAAACGTAAGCAAGAGCAGTGAAAATGAAAAGTTACAAATAAATTACAGAAATTTTTATTGGTGAAGTAAAATATGCGCACGAAATATTTTATATCCTGAGACGATGATGTTGTAAGCAACTATCCCCTGACGGCGTAGCCACATATATATTACCAGAAAAATTGCAGGATATTGGATTTTGTTTCTAAGAAGAGAGGAGTTCTGGAAAATCCTCTAGAGCTAGGAAAGAAATGACACTGTTGAATAACAAATGATATTTCAATTCCATTGCCCAAATTTTGCGGTTCATGGTCTGGCCAAGGAAAGAAAAAATATCGTCATAAATCTCTCCGTCTTTTAGAGATAAATGATCGAGTTCCGGCTCTTACAAAATGATAAAGTTCGCAGAATACCGGAGAATTGCAACTCTGTCAATAATGAGTAACGACGCCGGTGTAAGACGTCGATACCTGGAAAACTCACTCATCAGTGCCAATAGACTTCCCTACAATTTTCACCAGTTTCCAGATTAAACATTTCATATTTGATGAATTCTAATCACTTTGTCATTGATGATTTCAACATTTCTGTGATACTTAGATTTGGGGACAAATACTTGCTTCATACAGGTATTTAAAAAACATTACACATTTAAAACCGAAGGTGACAAGCCTACAAATTCTAACTAGACTTTCATAGATAAATTATGGTTGTATAATTACTTTCAGTTACCATCTTCTTCTGACATATAGCATATTGTCTTATGCTGAAATTCACGGGGGAACAATAAAAGAGAAAGACAACAAATTAGCTAATGACGAATTTCTGTCGAAGTTCAGATCAGCAAAGATTGGAAGTTGGCATGCCCCAGGTAATTAATGTTAATACTATATCTAACACAGTATTTCCTAGGATGAATTATTGGATCTGTAATGAATTAAATTATTTATAAATTAAATTAATTATATTTTGGGACTTTTTTGCATTCAAATGGTACTTTACCCTATTGATTAACAATAAATTTTGTTTAACAATATACACTAATTTCTCGCCAGATACATGAACACTACATATATCTTTCCGACAGAGTAATTAACATTTTCGGACCTTTAATCAAAGTTTTTTTTCTTGAGGAAAGGATTTTACTAACGATTTACATTCAAATATCAAATATTAAGATTTAGCTTTCGGAGCAGCAGGAGTGTTTCTTTCTTTGACCGAATTGAGATTTCGAATGAATTGCGATTAAACAAAACAATTGTTTTTGAATTTCCGTAGTCTGCTATTATAGCAATTTGTTGAAGGACCTTAGTGGGAATCCATGTGTTCTTGTGGGGGTGGGGGTGGGGTTAGGGGGCAGGGTTGTAGGAGAAGAAAGAAACAAGTGAATTATACCAAAATGAGTTGGTATAAAATGCTCATGTTTCTTAGATGGTTATACCCTGTCAGTTATACTTTTTCTTTTTTTTCTGTCTTTTTCTTACTTAATTGAAATGGGTTTCTCCCTACGATGATAGTAGTTGCTTGTTCTTAAATAAAGCTGTCAATGTATAAATGAATAAATGCTGTTGGCCACAAATACTATATTCAGTTTTTTAGGTGAGTTGGGATTTCTGCCCAGCTGAGGGGTAGTTGATATCATGCTGATCAAGAGTTCTTTTCCAAAATGTGGTCTTTGTCCATTTTATGTAGGGTGAGACAGTCATTCGAAATAACAATTCAGCCAAAGAAAGAAAATTAACCCTGTAGTGGATTTGCGTTATAAATTACAAAGACTAGCGGTAATCAACATGATGTTAATCCTATTCCTTGATCCTGCGTCTATAATTAACGTCAGCAAAAATGGTTACAAAATATTCACTAGACTACACGTAATTCATGCTCCTAACATATAAAATAGCGAAACAGCACGTTATTATATATTATGCTTACCTTGCTTACGCTAACTGGACCTAACGATAGAACATAAAAAGAAATGAAACATTCCGGCTGCTTCTGAACCTTAATCTTCAAATTTGATATTTAAATGTAACGGGATACTAAAATCCTTTCTTCAAGAACAAACATTCCGATTTCCTGAAAAAAGATATATATATATATATATATATATATATATATATATATATATATATATATATATATATATATATACATACATATATATATACACACATATATATGTATATATATATATATATGTGTGTGTATGTATGTATGTATATATATATATATATATATATATATATATATATATGTATATGTGTGTTTGTGTATATGTATATATATATATTTATATATATATATATATATATATGTGTGTGTGTGTGTGTGTGTGTGTGTGTGTGTTTGTATATATATATATATTTATATATATATATATATATATATATATATATATATATATATATATAGAGAGAGAGAGAGAGAGAGAGAGAGAGAGAGAGAGAGAGAGAGAGAGAGATGCATATGCATATGTGTGTGTGTGTTATTCCTTATAAAAGGCCTTTCCAAGAATGAACTGTCACGAGGGTTTTAGTCTTCTTGTCGTAGGTAGAAAGAGGGCTAATGCGAGAAAGTTTTACCTTCGTCAGCGCAGTATTTTCCTAATTAATTCATTGGACACTTGCCTAGTAAAAGTATAATTCTAGTTTTCTCATATAACTTTTAGTTAGTAGAGTCAACGCACCAAAATTCCGAAGGTAATAAAAAAATAACTTAATACAATGCATGATTAATGTAAAACTCTAGATAAATATCTCCCTTACCTTGAGTAATTTAGTTAAAATGTGATAGTTATCCCTTTTTATGAAATCAGTTTGCTTACGATGATAACTTGAATATAATTTGGATTTGCTTATACTTTTGCTTTGTACCATTCTCTAGGAAGATGGAATGTTTTCTCGTTTTTTTATCTTTATTTTTATTGGCGTAAGCCTCCTTTATGGAAAATGAAGGTAGTGAATCCTGGAGCAGCAGCTGTGCCTGGCTCAACTTTATGTACATATAAATCTTGACAACTTCTCTTTAAGCCCTCCGATGGAGACATAAAGTCTTCCATCTTTGGTCTACCATGCATAGTCCCCATCTTCAGGGAGATTTCGCCAAGCTATAAAGAATTTATTTCTTCTTTTCATAATCACTTCATCAGAATGTTCTTCGTTCTCAGGCTCTGTAAACGTAGTTAAGTTTAACGACTAGGCAATAATAGTGAAAGCGTACGCACATATTCTTTTATATCTTATAAGCGATATTAAGTTGTATTCAAAGTTAACATGAATCGTAAAATAGACAAAAAATGTGACATATTTCCTTATTACAGAAGTAACTCGAACCCTCATTACTTTTATCCATTCCAGAGAAATCAAATATCGATATAACTGCCGAACAAATGATACTTCGAGACTTCTTTAAAGATGTAAGAAAAATTGCAGCTGAAGAAAGACAATCATTCAAGGTATGTATCTTTTTGCGGAAATGTCCGTAACTTCATAACTCTTTTAGGGCTGGACATGTCATAGTCGGAATATATATTTTCCGCAGTGGTAAAATGGTTAATGTAGAAATACTGTCTCTTTTGATTTGAGAGGAAGAGGAGTAATCCTTTGATAAAAAAGAAAGGTTTGGTGGTTATAAAGGCCGTATTATTACATGGTATCAAACAAAGAAAATCGGAGAATTGATTCATTTACAACACATTGAAACTCAACATAACCTTTTGTTTTCATTCTTGTAGATATCAATTACAAATTTATGGAAGAAAATTAGCACCAAAAGATAAACAACTGAAGATTTACTTATATAAGAAAAAAAGTAGAGTTAGACAGATTTCAAGTGATGAATTTATTTTTTTAATTTTCTAAATATAGTAAATAATTAATCACGGTCTAAATGAGCAGGAATGGTACAATAAGTATCATAATTACAACATAAGCTTTCTAACTTCTTAAATAACTAAAAACATTTTCTTTGTCATATGAAATCCTTCTTGGGGATAGTCCTGACATTTGAGGAAATTGAAATTGACCGCCATCAAGTCAAGATTTTGAAAATTAAAAAGGCCCCATAGTGAATATTAACACAATTTAGTGTCTATTGGAGATAGGGATTTTGATTCTTTTATAAGTTTCATGTTCTTGGTACATCCAGTAGGGCTAAAATCCTGTATGATGGAATATGATTAACAGTTTGAGGCTTATTACAATATTAGTCAATTTATCCCTATTACAATAGATATTTACCATTTTTTGGGCATGGAGGTGGCTAAATAATGTGGTCAGTATTTCTGTCTATATATATGTGTATATATATACATATATATACATGTATATATATATATATATAAATATATATATATATATATATATATATATATATATATATATATATATATATATATATATATAATATATGTATATATATAATACATGTGTTTACATATATATGTGTGTGTGCGCGTGCGCGCTTGTGCATGTGTACAGAATTAGATCTCTGAAGAAGTGTGATATTTATGAGCTGCTTCCAGCCAGGAGAAGCATGAAAGGAGTTTACTCGAACTGAATGCTTTCATATATTGCTACAACTAATCAGGGTTCAGGTACAAGTGCTGAAGCAAGAACAGAAAAATATCGTAGTAAGGAAAACAATATGATACTAGTATGATACCTATAACACACTTGTAGTTCCTCATTGGACGGGTGGGTACCGTTCTCAGCTAGCATTCTGCTGGCCCTGCGTTCGATTCTCCGACCGGCCAATGAAGAATTAGAAGAATTTATTTCTGGTGATAGAAATTCATTTCTCGCTATAATGTGGTTCGGATTACAGAATAAGCTGTAGGTCCCGTTGCTAGGTAACCAATTGGTTCTTAGCCACGTAAAATAAATCTAATCCTTCGGGCCAGCCCTAGGAGAGCTGTTAATCAGCTCAGTGGTCTGGTTAAACTAAATTATACTTAACTTTGTACAGTAGCCTTACTTATAATACCGTTCATTAAAATTTCGTCCACTTTATTTTATTCAAGGCCGATATTTAAAAATATCATCACAGCTTTTTTAATGATACAAGATTCTTTTAAATTTCATTTCTCTAAATCTTTACAGTAAATAATTTCCTTAAATTCTCTCCAGGTGATACCGTGATTACTGTTATTCATATGCATAAATAATGTTAGCTGTTCCTACATAATATTTATGTTGTTTCAGTCGAGCAGCCAACAACATCCCACTTTTTTAAACGTATGGTTTATTGTATTTTACAAAGAATCTTTTAGATACATCCGCTTTTATTTCTCTGATTATTCCTAATTAGCATTTTCCTAACTCCTCGAGTATCAGACTTGTCTTATTCAGAGTGGGCGACATTTTGATAAGAGGTATTTTAAAACAAGGCGGCCATTAGGTACTACTATTGTTTGACAGTGGCAACCATTCATTACCTTGCCAAGAAGCCTTCTTATGACTGTTATTATTTATTTAGCATTTGTATCTGAACCATGATGGAGTTTAGCAATACGTGAAATGACTCGATTCGAGTCATTTCTTTTCATCCATCTCATATATATATATATATATATATATATATATATATATATATATATATATATATATATATATATATATATATATATATATATATATATATATATATATATATAGGCAGGCACCCATGTCCTCCTCCATTTCTATTTTCTTTCTATTTACATTATAACTGCAAATGAAAACGTTTAATAGCAATAATAATATTAATGATAATAATGACAATAATTACAACAATAATAGTAGTAGTAGTAGTAGTAGTAGTAGTAGTAGTAGTAGTAGTAGTAGTCCAGTAGTCAGAGGTGAATGATATTAAGGAGAAAAGTAAAGCAACATATTGATAATCAATGACAGCATACTATAGAAAAACATGAGAAAAAGGGGCAAGGTTAACAAAATGATTTTAACATATGAGTACCTGGACTTCGGCCCAGGTAGAGCTTGATCCCTCCAACGAACTAGCTGTGACAACCCTTGAGATAAAGAGGTAGTGAAAGTGAGAAGATATAGTGCAAGTAGGAACAATAATGGATATTAATGGGGAAAGGTATGCCTACAATTGTCTCTCCATTATTATGGCAACTTTTATAGCTAAAGAGAATATACAGATAATTTTATGGCGTCTCCTGGATAGCGAAAATTACGTAGTGATTACCTGCAGAAAGAAAATTATTATTTAATAATACATTGTTGATATAAAATGCAAAATAGAAAGTATTTACAAAAAAAGAAACAATTCTTTCTATGAAGAAAGATAATACATCACAAAACTCACACATTATATATATATATATATATATATATATATATATATATATATATATATATATATATATATATATATGTATGTGTGTGTGTGTGTGTGTGTGTGTATCCTACATATGTTTTCCTTCGAAGTAGACAAAGAATGAAGCGGGATGGATTGATTCTTTCGAGGGGAGCTTTGCCTCCCTCAGATTCTCCTTAATCAAGACGTTGCGTACTGTGCTCGTCACCATCATTGTCAGCGTTGGCTATAATTTCCCACTATCTTCATTTGCATCTTTAATTGCAGAGTGCAGAGTCTCTAGCAATTATTTCCGAAATGCCTTTGCTCAATTAATCATCTCTGGGTATCCTGAAGATGAGATACCCACAGCGAGGGAGGAGTGTGATGGAAAGGCCTTAATTATGTCGATTTAGTCACCTGGATGTACTAAAGAAGAATAACATTACTGTTTTAATATTGTTTCGCGTTTTGAAAAGAACTAGTTTATTTTTCCAGTAGATAGCTCCATGGACACCTTTCTCGTAGACTTTAAGTCAACTGCGGTAATTTCAGGAAAATAAATTTGTTTTGAAAGTTCACATGAACTTTGAAATAAAATTAAAAATATTTCATTAATAAGGAAGTGGTAAGTCTATTAATTTTCTGAGCTTTTCTCATTCCTTTTTGCTTTAAGTTTCACAAAGAGCAAAAAGTGAGTATAAAAATATCCTAATTTATCATTCAAATCTGGATATTCTGCTATTTTTCTTCTTTCTCTTGTACTTCTTCTTTTATGAAAAAGTATAAGACTCAGCACGCTGTACTTTTTATCTTTATTGACTATATTTGTATTCGTGCTCTTCTTAAGAATTTTATCCAGAGTAGCCATCCTAAGTGGCACTTCAAGAGGCCCACTCTAGGAAACTGAAAGTTTGAAAGTGCCACCTACATATGCATGTGCCCAAAAAATAAGGAAAGGCATACCCTTCTGACCAGCAGAGACCTTCAAATAGATAACTTGTAAATTTTATACGTTTGATGCAATTTCTAAAGCATTTTCTAATGAATGACTTAATTGTTACCATCTTAAGAACCAAAATGTAAACATTTATGATCTGAGTTGTTTTCTTAACTATCATCGTTATGTCAGGTCAGTTTAGGATGGAATCCTAACTGTAACTGAAACATATCTCATTCCAATGAAATGGGACTCTTTATAACAGTATTTTGGAACCCTTAGGCCGAGGAAAAGTCCTCTTTTAAGGACTGTGACAATGTGCATTTAAGATGGGACTGAAAATAATAGCGTTCCCAGTCTTTAGAATGAAGTCATATGCCCCTGCAACCGTTAGTAATCTGGAAATTAACAATTTAACCAAGTTAGGTTAGTACATTACTGTGAATGAATAGGGTATGATCATAAACACAAAGATTTTATATTACCACGGGGAATTTGTATGGTTACGGTACGGATATATTTTTTTCCTAACCTGAGTGAAAGCAGGCATGCATGGAGAGTAAATGTGTATGGCAGGATAAGGTAAAGTTAGTGTGTCTATCGTACCAGCGATATGCGGGGTCAGCAATAACTGTTGGGGCTTGTGAAGGAATTTTTTTTTCTAGATAATTTTTAAAGCTGAATGCAGGAGAGATGAACGTAATATATTCAGATGTCAGTGGACCAGAGAAAAATAATTATTGCAAATTAATATGTACTTTTCTAAGAGGGACCACGTCATTACCTTCGTAGTATTTGAAAACAAAAAGAAAGTAGTTGTTTTTAAGGCCTCAGTACAATAATATAATATAATGTCAGTAAATATAAATATTTACTGATCCACTAAGTACCTGGAGGAGAGAGAATAAAATAAAAAAAAGAGTCCTCTTAAAATGAGTTCGGTATCCTCTCTTAAAATGCAGGTGAAACAATAAGTTGCATAATGTAATCGGGAGACAGATAGGCGGTAAGTTGTGATGAATACTGAGAACTAAGGACAGTTGCTTTAACTAAAGTATAATTTCGGAAAAAAATATATATAAGAAATTACTTGGTTCAATTTGCTAAATTGGAAAGAAAAAGAAATATGACAGAGAGTAAAAGGTGTAGGAAGAATCGGCTAATAATACAGAAGCAGAAGAGGCGAAAACCAAAAGATCTCAGAGCTCAGAGGCAGTGTTCCTGATGCAAATGGGAGAGCTTGTAGGCATGGTCACATAAAGAGGGGAAAAGAAAAATGGATGGCAGTCCTTTGAACTGTAGATGCTAGGCAAGAGGGAGAATGGTGTAGAGTAACAAAGGAGAAAGAATAAGGAAATTGGGTAGTGCGTTAGAAAGAAATGTTTTATATGCAATGGCATATTTTTAAGAAATGTAGGATTATTTTCAGAGACAAAGAAGCTAGGCTGGAGGGACGCAAATATAATCTGGAAATGGTACTTGAGGAGCAAGGAGGGAGAAAAATAACAAATAATACGGAACCTAGAAACGATGACATTATTGGTGAAGTACTATATAGTTGTAGAAATTATAGATTTTGTTTGGCCTTTAAGGATTGGAAGACATCTCTATGAGGAAATGTTACAAATTGGATGTCAGGAACAACTGTTTATCTAAAAAGAAAGGGGAACAGAGAGAATAAAAGGATTTTAGGGTTAACATCAATTACAGCATCTATAATAGTGTTAGAGAGAGAGAGAGAGAGAGAGAGAGAGACAATGGATGGCTAGTCATTGTCTAAGCAATATTTCTTTACACTAAATGCCATGCATACATTTCCATCACACTAATGGGAGAACTGTTCATTTAGGAACACTAAAAGAGAACAAAAATGGAATCAAATGAAAGGTAATAAAAATAAGGAAATACATTAATAATCAAAATTATATTATAACAAAATTATTATAAAAACATTGCTGACGTACCAAGCAGTTAACTATGGGGAAAGCTGCTCCTGGTATAAGGCAGAAATGATCAAGTCATATTTATTACATATAAAAATCGTTGTGCATAAGACTGACTCGAACCTTTTTCCAATTAATACATCTCCTTAGGAGAGAACTTTATTGGTTGCTTCAGATTATTATATATAACTGTGAATAACAAAATAATGTTTTCATGTGTTTAAGTATGACAACTTTACCATTAATCTTTCCGTATCCAAATTACTTATTTTTGTTGTTGTTGTTGTCAATCTATCTTTTCAGTAACGATTTTTTTGATGGCTACAGCAGATTATAATCTGTAAATATCAAAAAATGTTTCCATATGTTAAAAGACAACAACTTGACTGTTAATAATCTTTCCGTAGCCAAACATTTCTTTTTTTATTGTCAGTCTACCTTTTCAGTATGGACAATTTTTAAAAGAAGAACTTTTTATTAATTTAAAATAAGCTAATAAAATTTTCTGGAGTGAGAAACTTTACAAAGACTCTTGCTGGAAGTATCGAGATTTAGCTCTAATGATTCTAGGAAAAGGCAATAGTCATCAAACTCAAAACAGAACGGAAAGAAAAAGATTTCATTAAAGGAATCACTAGGAGTTGATTGATAAAACTTTCCCTCCAATTCATCAAAGCGAGACTTTCTAAACTTCACCACGAAGTGAAAAAGGAATATTTCCCTTGATGGAACGTGCTTGGGAAACTTATAATGAGAAAGTTAAGTGAAAACTTCTCCGACAAATGAATGACAAACCTTTTGTTTTTCGTAATTAAAAAGAACTAAATTACGTTAGGCAATCTTCCTCCCACATTGGCGTTTTGGATTGAAATTCATGAATATATTTGTTAAATAACAATAAACAAAACATGACTCTCGGCAAAGAAATAAATATGAGTAGAGGAGCGCCTATAATATTATGCACATACATACAATGAAATGCACGCGAATGAAGCAATAGTATTACGCATAGAATAGCACGTTTTGTGTTGTGAATGTATGTGTGTTAAGTTTGAACATAAATACAGTTAACTTTTATTCGAAATGCACGTCAAGGCAGTGATTTTGAAACGATTTATTCTCATATAAAATTTATATTCTTGGGTACTGTTATAGACCCCAGGGCAAAACCAAACCTGCTAGATCCCATATAAAACTTGCAAAGCATGGAGATCACTGAATAATACGGACAGAAACATAAAAATGTTTTTTTTTTTTTTCAAACAATGAATTTATTGAATGAATTAAAGTTTAGATTATGATTATTTTATCATAAATGGTTTTTTTTATTTTGTTGAAATGATACGGAATATGGATTGTTTAAATATACGGCATTTTAACATTAAAAAAGAAATAAAATGACCAGCTTTTAACAGCATCCTAGGTTGAAACTCTTTCCCACAATCTCTTTGCCGTTTTGTCCGAAAACCTTCTAAGTTGCAACTGAAAGTCTTCTCTCGCTTGCAACTGCCACTTCTTTGAGGAAAAAAATAATGCATTTCAACAGAGCAGGTGAATAAGAAAGCACGCAAGACTTCCTAATGAAGAAAAACGTAATTAGTCCTCTGGAATGCCGTTACAGAATTACATTCATTGCATGCTCAGGATTCCACTTGCTACTGTAATGCTATTTTCATTTCACCTAATTTTATGTTCTATTTCATGTCCCTTAATTTTCCACTCGTGTATCATAATGACTTGATACGTACGTGAATAAATCTTATAAGAAGCAGCGGGTACAATGAATCAAGATCATTATTATTCAAATAAAGTGTATAATAGGTGATTAATTATTTTACCACTAAGTTATTGGCAACTTAACTCGGGAAACAGTAAAAAAACTTAAAAGAGCGTAGCGGCATGTTCTTTCTGCTATATATTTAAAAATAAATATATCTATAATTAATAGGTATCCTAAGAATTACGTCATTACTTTAATTTATGCAGGAGAAACAAGTGCAGAGAAAATTGGAAAGAAAAAAGGAAAAAAGAACTCTTACACATAATTATGTGAGAAATTTCTCACACAATGATAACTGATTCAAAGGCAGTTTGGTCATTTGAGTCGTATAATCCCCCGCAGTAAATCACCCTAAACAATTCATTAACCGTAAAGCAAAGTAAACAGTTGAAATTAAAATAATCAAAATAGACTCATCAGCCACTGAAGGAGGCTCCTTATGTACACTACGTCATTCACCTGTGTGCTTGTTAGCCCATCAATTGCCAGTATTTATATAGACTGTCCTACGACTTCAGGTATTAAGCAGCTTTTTCATATTAATGTTTATCTCGCAGTAGGGCAAATTAGTCTTGACTCAACCATTCTAATTCTTATGTTTACTTATTGTTGTAACAAGGTTTCTCCCTACGCAAGAAATTCTTAAAACTGAAATAATATGCTTGGATTCAGTTAATGAGATTTTGCCCTTCTTCAAAGAAAAAAAAAATAACTCATCAAGACGAAGAGATGATGAAACCATTGCTTCATAAATTAAGATTATTTTCTGACGAGACAGTCCCGTTCCAGATCTTTTAGAGAGTTCCTATTGCCCTGTTTTTACTTCCCTGCTGATTCATTATTCAGCTTTATTTTTGTTACGGCTGTAGTTCGTGTCACCATTTGTAACAATGCTGAAAACGATAATGATTATTATTCTCCTACCGTGATACTTTTTGTTTATCCATTGTGAAAGAAATGTTGTTATTTTCGGTACTGAGAAAATATAAGCAAACTTGGCGGGACGAGTGGAAACGCTCTTTTCTTCCTCTGAAAAAAAAAAAAAAAATGTAAACTACGAAAAAGAAGCACAAATGTGTCCATTTGCTTTCCTCATTAACAAATTCCAAATGAATCATGCAAACGAGGGAAGGAAAACTCGAGTGCTGAATTAGAAATTACGTTTAGTTCACATCCTTTATTCAGCGAATGCTTTAGTTTCTCTAGAATACTTTTATTTTTCGGAGAACATTTGCACATTTTGCAAATTGCGCTCGCTAGGTTTTCTTGTTTTAAACTGAAAGGCGACCGTCACAAAAATGGATCTCCAGAGAATTTCAGAGTGCGGAGTTACTAATTTTAAGAGCTATTTTATCGGACCATAAAAGATCAGAACAAACCTCGTTGTAGCATAATAGTAATAATAATAATAAAAAAAGGTTTTCCTCCACCTAGGTATTGTTTAGCTAAATTATAACATTTATTACCTCATGATAATTATTGAAAACTTAAGTAGGAATTAATGTCTTTTATGATCTAAGAATCAAATGATATTTGTCTCCAATCTGAAAGTATAGGATACAATCATAACGTAACTTGCATTGACGTATTTTCAGTTTCTTTTTTGATACTGATGGAATCGTATTCTTAAAATCACAAGAGATTTCGTACGAGTTAAAACCAATTTACACTCTTGATAAAAGAAGTTGCTTTGACCTCGCCCCAGACAGTGAAAAATTCGATAACAAGCCTTATATTGTAATCATATTCTAACGTATATATTTCTGTTATTCCTCTCTTGCGAATGGTTTGATTCGTCTTTTATTGTTTAATTTGGCAGTTTCAATTCATAATATACTTCAAGTAGAATTTTTTAAGCTACCCGCGAGAGAAATTACTACCACTAAGGAACAGTTATATCAATTTGCTACCTGAGTTAGCATGATTGCGTGAAGGGCATATGCGTTTATGAAGCAAGAGGTGATAAGAAAGATACCTGATGTTCACATTTTAGTTGTAACAGTAAAAGAAGCTGTTATGATACTGATACAAGTTCCTAAGGATCCTTTTGAGAAAATTATTATTGACTCTGTGGATTTTCTCTCCAAATCTTGTAAATATAAATAATTTACTAAAAAATATTTGTTCTGCAACTAGGATCCTGAATATTCCCAGCTAAGAATACTGTCGCAAAATTATAGTAAAAAAACTCCCAGAGATATCTTTGTCTGCCAGAATGTGATTAAGGTACTAGCTTCATAAGTGATTTTATCCTCTGTACTCTTAAAAGTTATAACATTATCAATGATATGGCTTTAGACTATCATCAACAGACTCATTATGCCTTCGAAGGTACAGTAGACCATAGAAATGGCTACGGATATATATCGTAGACACTAAAGGATCTGGGGAAAACTTAGACCTGCTTATGTACTAATTTAAAACTGTAAAATGTGAAACAATAGGTACATCACTCTTTTCGACAGTGTTTAAGAAAATATATAGGAAATTTTCGAGATAAAAGAAAACATCTCAAAAGGAAGTTCTAATGAAAGAAAGGACGTATCCAAAACTGTCAACGGAAAGAAAAGTTCGCTCAGCTTCATGACATTATTAATATGGTATCAAAGAAAATCAGGCACACGTGATGATATATCATAGCAGGAGCATGAAGGATAGAATTTTCATAATAAAGGGAAGAGCTACTTATTTACATATCCATTCTCTGAGTATCTCAGAAAAGAATCATTTAAAAAATATCTTACTTCAGTTACAGTTCAGAAATTCCTGATAGAAGCGCGTACGCAAATGATTTTATCTTCAGTTAAAATACAGAAAGTCACCTTATAACTTAGTCTCAGCCTTAGACTGAAAAACAGTATAAAACACAGTTACTTCCCTCTTTTTATTTAGGAAGAGGCTTTGGATCATAGATCCACACTACACTTACCTGTTTTAGTCTCCTCTCTTCCAGCATTTAGAGTATCTTTAGGATGATCCCAAAACGAACTAACACGGAGCCGCAGCCTCACCCAACATAATCCTGTCATGAAGTTAGAACTAATGTTCAGTCTATGAGATACTCCTTCTATAGGAGATTAAAGCTCTTCGTCGGGAGAGTCGGTAGAGCTGTGGACTAGTACTCGCCAGGCCCGAGTTCGAGTCCCCGGCCGGCTGATGAAGAGTTAGAGGAATTTATTTCTGGTGATAGAAACTCATTTCTCGCTATAATGTGGTTCGGATTCCACAATAAGCTTTAGGTCCCGTTGCTAAGTAACCAATTGGTTCTTAGCCATGTAAAATAAGTCTAATCCTTCGGGCCAGCCCTAGGAGAGCTGTTAATCAGCTCAGTGGTCTGGTAAAGATAAGGTACACTTAACTTATAGGAGATTAATAAACTTACTGCAAATCATAAATTAGTGGCAGTGACTTTATTTAACCAAATGTATCTACTTGGGGATTTCCTTGCATTTTGAGTAAAACCTATGAATGTATTCTACATTAAAGAAAAAGGACACCAAGTAAACAAAACGTAAGTCATTACATTTTTTTTGTGCTTCAACAAAATATCTAAACTGAAATACAAAAGATATAAAGCTGAAAACCTTTCTTCTCTGTTGTATGAGGTCCCCTAAATACTCTTGAGTAGTAAGTGACAGGCATCAACCACACAAGACATTTGTACAAAAATTTTTAATGAATTGAAAAGAAGTCCACCATACACACCAAAAATTAAGGTCTGACCAAATAAAGTGCTTATCCTCTTTCAAGTGTTATTGATATTGGAGATGGTGTGACTCATGCTACATTTTTTACAAGCTTGTTTGTTTTGAATGGTTATTATCAGTTAACTGGAAATACCAAACCTTCACTAATTTTTATAACCCTTTCAAATATTTTGAATCTTACATATTACCATTCAGGAAGACCAGTGCCACAGTTCTGTGTAAACCGTGTAACAAGTCACCAGATGAATTGATAATGCATATGTGTACTTGAATGGACTGGTATTAGTAATGCAACCTTAAGAAATGCAAGTCAGAGTACACAGTGATCTTCTCAAAATGGTAACTGTTTAATTCTTACGAACTTGACCTTAATTTGCTGCGCGTAGAATTGCTAAAGTTCAAGTAACTTATTCAGGGCATGGGACTGGCAATGACTCAGCATTACCGTAGAACTGATATATAAGAGAATTAAGAACAGTCTTTGGCATGTTACTGCCAAATCTTTACTTCTATACAGCTCCACTGTATTCCTAAACCTCCGGTAAAATTTAATTTACCCATGAACAGTCACAAGAAAGGAAATTTTAAGAGTCCAAGTTATTTTGACCATTCCTTCTTTTGTCCATTTTCCTGATAGCAATCAAAGCAATAATCGGCAGGTTGCTGCCAACAAAACTGGGCATGGCGGAGTTCATTTCCAGGAACTGCCAGCCTACCCAAATATCACTGTAAGTGTGGTCGATACCGTCATTTACTACTCAGGAGTTTGTAGTGGACCTAATATAATAAAGGGCAACCGAAGAGAAAGATTTTTTTTCAGTTTAATATCGTTTTTATTGCACTTTAAATAATAAACAGAAGCACAAAGAAAAGTTATTACCTACACCTAGTGCGCATGAGGTGGCCTCGCCTTAATAAAGTGTTGATACGAATAAACCCTAAATGATGATATTTCAGACAATCCTAATATATGGAGACAATACTGATGGACACACAAACACATATAAATATGTGTGTGTGTGTGTATGTGTAAATGTATCTAAGTGTACCTGAATCTATGTATATGTTAATGCAAAATATTAATGAAAATGTCTTCGAAACTTAGTCTATGTCAGGAAGTAATATATAAGTGATTAACCGTTAAATACTAAGTCATATAGATAAACTGTCTCCATCATCCTCATAAAATGCTCATAAAATAATAAAATTGCATTACGCAGTTTTTCCAGTCTCTTCTTAGCTAAACTATTTCCTAAAAGTTTGAAAATTGTACTTCATTGAAAAGCTCTCCGTGGACTTCTTAAAGAAGAAAGGCAGTAACAGAATTAGGAGAGCGTGGCAACTCAACGTTTTGGGTGCATGGAGAGAGAGAGAGAGAGAGAGAGAGTGTGTGTGTATTTACGTCAGGGGCAGGGCTGTTCCTGAGAGAAGGATAGCATACAAATACGAATTGAGTGGAATCCTAATTCCATTTGATTCAACTTGGATTGTTGATTGCTGTTTGGTGTTCCCTGCCCACGGTTAGTTCTAGATCTTAAAAATAAGAAGAAATTCATTCACTGGTACTGCTCCTCATATTAGTACCCGCAGTTGTAATAATAATGGTAATAATAGTAATGCAGCAATGGAGAATATTATTTACAAAACAAAGATACTGACGATGGTAATGAGGAGATTCATTTCTCTGAATCATTCAAATTCGGTAAAATGGAAAGCTTCACGGATATTTCCCGAATTTTCTCACCAAAGCCGAAGGGTTAAATTTTCTGGGTAGAACAATTTTAGACTAATGGAACCTGAAACTATAAAAGTTTTCAGGCATTGTATTCCAATGACAAGATGACATAGGATTTCCTGTTTATGTTAAATTTATATTTATACTTATAATGTCATAATAAATTAAAGTTTAGGAGGCTTGTATGTAGGCATCTTTAACATCTAGGATGTAATGGAATTTTTTACTTAGGTTAAGTCATTCTTGATTTCACGTTTTGTAAATGTTTACAGCTATTTCTTTCGTAATCAACAAATCCACTGTAAAACACTATATTATCAAAGTTCCTTAGAATTTTTACTATTCAACAGGGATCTTACTGTGGAAAATTACAATAACAAAGTGTTAGAAATCCCTATGTAACATTAATTTAAGATTAAAGAAGTTGAAAGTTAAAAATAAGTCAAATTTTCCTGGCCATTTATTGATATCATATTACAGAAAAAAATATTCAAAACTTCGTCTTGAATATTTCATTCCTCTTATTTGTTCTGCAGGCTCTCATAATATTCTGCTGAATAACAGATTATGTAAAAAATCAGAACTTAAAAAAACGCCCCTCACATGCGAAAATATTATTCTCCTTCCAAAATAAACAGTAGTTTGACCGTTACTTAAAGTCTGTTTCTTTCTATGCTTCCTGTTTACAAGAGAATGAAAACACACGGAAGGGGGCAGAAAGAAACGATCAAAAACAACATGAAATGTCCAATATATAGGTTGTTCACTTGTAAATTGAAAATAGAGAAATTCAGTTAACATTTTAGAAACGAAATCCAGCGGCCACAAACAAAGATAAAAATGTGAGAAATGTTTTGAGTGCTGCATACGTTTTTTTTTTCATTTCTTTCATTCCCCAGCCGCCAATCTTTTCTTTGTTGTTACACTGCATACAGAAAGTCTTTCTCTTTTGGGCAAGACAAAGAAATATGAAATAGAAATAGAAACTATTTTTTAAGGGATTTTTACTTTGGAAAAAAACGTAGCATTGATGTCCTTTCATATTCCTCAAGATATCGTTTGGGTACGTTACTGTAAAATTTTACTCCCTGTGCAAGAT
>NC_089760.1:11210000-11215000 GCF_040412425.1 Macrobrachium rosenbergii | reverse complement strand
CCAATGATGCGCTAGTCCCTCTTCAGAAGTCACACTGCTAGCATAACCTATGCTAGTTCCCCTTCAGATGTCTCCCTGCTTGTAGGCACTCTGCTCAACCTACTTCCAAAGACACACAGCTAGTATCCTCACGCTAGCTACCTCTACAACGCCACTTTACGATGCCACCCTCTGATGCCACACTCTGATGCCGTACCAATCTACCAGTACCTTATCCTTCGTTGTACTTCCCTCCGGTGGGTGAACCTAGAGTGACAAAGCTTTTGCTGATGCCCTACGGCAGACCCCTGGCTCTACGAACATCATGTCTTTTCCAAGGACCTAAGGTAATGTGATTGGAAGTTGTTTGTTGGCCCCTTACCTATAACCTACCTGTGCTTATATACCTTTTCTCATAGTTCCTGTACCCTTATTCCTAATCCTCTCCCTCTGAGATTCCTGTGATTTTCATTGTGGTGGAATTGTGATCTATAGTGACATAGTTTAACTTTCATTCACGTACTTGTGTTAACTTGTAACCATAACGTAAGACAGTGCCCTAATGTTTTGCCTACATGAATTCATTGTTATCTTACTCGATCCCATTCATATGTGTTTAACTTTCCTGCTCTTGCAGGTCCTTAACATCGAGTCCCTGTTGCGTGATATCAACTGTAGATCAACAGTGCCACCTTCCTGTATATCCAGGTGCCATATCCGGCTAAGATATCCAGACTATCAACATTGCAATGTTCTCACTCATCATACCCCCTTCTGTGCATCTTTTGGATCCTCCCTGATATATTTTGCTTGTTAGTCTACGAAAGGCCTAGAGTACAGTACAAGGTTTGCGGATCTGACACTTTGCTTGAGTACTTTGTGATTCTTCTGTGTTACGTAATTTTTGACAGTGCCACGGAGCTCCACTGATAGCTCCTGTACATATTTCATCTTCTGATTGAATCAGTGAATTAAGCTATTTAGTGGACATCTTAAGTTTACCTCCAACCCTTGCATTTACTGGTAAATTCTGAGTATTTTTCACCTTTAATTTTCCTGTTCACTGGAGCCCTGCCACCCTCAGTAAGGTGTAGTTATCAGAAATCCTATTTAGAGCCACCTTTCCAAACACACAACAGTGCGAACATGACTATATATATATATATATATATATGTATGTATGTATACACACATATATATATGTATATATACATATATGTATATATATATTATAAAATTTTTCACAAAGTCGGTAACGATTATTAAAGAAAAAATTTTATTTAATATCAGTTAATTTGCTGTTAGTTTACTTTTTCTGCAATATTTATTTTTTTTTTTAATTAACATCGGCACTGATGCCTTAAACTTCAGCCATGATATACTGCATATGCAATCAAACGAATACAATTGAATGAAAGAAACAGGGTACGATTTGGTATCGATTTGAATCATACTATCTGATTTACTTATTCTACAAGACATTTGATGTACAAATGTAGAAAAAGGAGACAGAAATGGTTTATGTCGAAGTTTCTCCATCTCGATATAAAGGTCATGTTCTAACGCCATTGTTAACATCTTTTGTTCCACATTCATTTGTCGTAGCCTTTTCCGCTCACTCCCAACAAAGAAATGCTTTGAGGCTCATTGAAAGGAACGGAAAAAAGGTTGAAACCCTTTCTTCTCTCTATCGTTGCCTATGGTCTAGCCTATAAAGACCAATACAAAAAAGAAGATTGCATTGATTAACGAACTTTTTACCACGACATCTGTAAATAAAAATAAATAAAAACAAAAAACGATCAAGGATCAAATGGAAAGACGACTATTTCCATTTTGTATTCAGTGTAGCAACTTCCCGTATTACTTACATCCATTATACAGACATAACAAAATGTAAACTGGAACCTTTATAAAAAAAAAAAAAAATTCATGAGTCAGCGGTAAATTCACCAGTATTGGTCTTAAGATGTTTCTTATAAAATAATATGCTCTACGAATAATTATATAAATTATTTCATAAAGAATAATAACTATATTACTGATTTATGATGCTGCCGAAGATTTCTTATTTCACTGCATGCCGATTAAGGTTATATGAATAAAAGATGTTCCGTCTATTTTCTTTCCTTTTTGAAATAGTTCAAACCGAACATGAATTGAGTATTAAGAACAATGCATTAATTGCACCAGAGTTCGAAATAAATGTATTAAGAAAAACTTCTTAAACAAGACAAGAGAAAATTGAATTGATCAAAATCTAGATAAAAAAAATTAAGAGAGAGCATGTATTCGGTGATAAAAAATGACAGGATTCACGAATTGAGATTTTGAGGAAAGAAAGTATAGGAAAATAACTAACACTGCTGTCAGCGAATTACTGCGAAACGTTTTCCATCAACAAAAGGTTCGGAAGTTTTGAAAACACTGAATTCAAGAGAGATATTAAAAAGAATAACCTAAATTAAATAGTGATTTTCTCGTTTTCTAGTAAAAGCGAATGTTAAAACAAACAATGAATAATAATTACTTTAAACGACTGCCGTAAAAATAGCAAATCGATTTCCTTTACATCCTAAAATTTATCATTTCCCGTAATGAACAGACTAGAATGTCTCTTTCCCAATGTTTGCATTGAAAAAGAATTTTTTAGCCATCATATAATACCAGGAATTCGTTTGCGTAACACTTAATATCTGAATTTAATTTTTCCATTGCGTAACGGCAGGTGCATACGTTTGCAGCTATGCTAATTTTGAAGGTTATTAGAAAGCTAAATCTAAAGCATAGTTTGAAAAGAGTCAGTCACTATACGAAAGAATAATATGTGTCACAGATGGTGACCACAGTGAAATTTCTGACGGTCAGCGTAACAAAAGTTGTAGATGTGTAAGGTTATTCTTTTCCCTTTTTTCTTAACAGAAGATATTGGGTGTCTCCGTTAAGGAAATTGGAATTATACTCTTATAGGAAAATGCAGTGTGGACATTAGTATTCATAAAAAAGAAAGAAATATTTCGTATAGTTTATCCTTTATGCTTCATAGCAAACTCAGGACTCGGTATGTCAAAGTATTCCCGTTGATGTCTTAAAATCATCTCGAATCGCAGCTTCAGATTTCGTTAAGTAACTGCTGAAGCACCAAGTACATGGATTTTTATCGGTATTAGTGAGGTTGGTTAAAAAAAATGTCATAGAGAAGTATGCTTCCCATACATTTTTCTATCTGTTTTAACGTGACAATTCTATTATTAGTAATGTAATGAAGGTCTGAAAGATGTAGCGAAACAGATTGAAGACAAACAAGTTAAAGTAGATAAAAAGAAAATGTACAGACATTCTGTTTGAAGTAACAATTAGTTGATGATAAAGTTGCCCTTTGTGTTTTTTATTCTCCACAAATATCCATCACAGACATATCTTCCTTACTAAGATGAACTGTTTTAGTTCTATGAAAAGTGAAAATATTCAGCAAGATGAATCTTTTCTCTTATGGTATCGCGCTGCTAACGACTCCTTCACACGACAGTGACTAATGATTAATCCCATTTTTTATATACGCAGTATGTTAATTTATTTCTTCGCATAGAAATGCTAAAAGAAACAGAACATTCGAAACGTTTCACTACTTACCTCTCGTGTTTGCTGGTAGAATTTTGCACAACCATACCCGAAGTTAATTTAACGCCAAGGGACGGTAAAAGGAAAGCATTGATTGTTCAGTCAGAGGTATTATCATAATTATTATTATCAATATTGTTTTTGTTGTTATTAATGTTGCCAGTTATAAATCAAACAATGTTGGATTGTATACGTTCAATCACGAATGTTGTCAGTTTTTAGAAGTATGAAAAACTAGCTCTCATTAGAAAGATTAAATCAAGGAGTTATTCTTCAAAACAGTTTTGGTACGATTTAATTAATCCGTTATACTTATAATGATAATGATAATAAAAGTAAAAAAATCATCTTTGAGAATGCAGTATAATATATATATATATATATATATATATATATATATATATATATATATATATATATATATATATATATATATATATATATATATATATATTTTCTTGATGGTAACGATTTTAAGAGCCAACATGAATAAAAATGTCGAGTAGAAAAACTATAGCCTTTTCTTATTTATCTAAACTTTGTGATATTTTTCTACGGTGATTGAAAATGCAAAAAAAAAAAAAATATATATATAATAAAAAATAACATAATTGTCAGTGTTGCAACTTCTCCTTTCTTGATATAAAAGTCAGTTCTAAAGCCATTGTTAAGACCTTTTGTTCCCCGCTCATTCGTTGCAGCCTTTTCCACTCACTCCCAACAAAGAAAGGTTTTGAAGAGCATTAAAAAGAATGGGAAAAATCGGACAACTCTCTTCTTACCAACGTTGCGTATGTTCTCACCTACAAAGCTCTTAACGAGGATTGCGTTACATTTTTAATCTTTTTTACTACTGTTAGTGTAACCAAAAAAAACAATGACCCAGCAAGAGGCAACAGATGGGAAATACAGTGGAAGAGTAAAAGATGAAAATAAAATTTAGTTGTAGGTGAAAGGAAGAAGGATTTTTATTGACAGCAATGATGGACGTTAGAAAGACATCTCAGACAGCAAGACTTACTTAAGGTCAGCAAAGCTTAATTTTTTTTTTACATGACGGTAAATTTCAGAAGTCGTATTTAATATGTCTAGTAAGTTGATATATAGCGCAGATATTAGTAAGTTAATACATAGCGCAGATATAATATTTAAAAAAAATTGGCTAGTATTTATTTTCTGATGAGCCGCTTTTAATAATTACATTAGTTTTTCGTATTGTTCATTATCTGCAATAATTGCAGTTCATTTTCATCACAGATAACATCACTTTTCTCACGAGGAATCTTGTATTGAGGGCAAAATTGAAATAACTTTTACTGAGAAGATAAATTAAACACACTCTTATTTCTCGGAATTATCAAACTTCTCACACACCAGTGGATAAGGAAGTATTCCATCTT
>NC_089760.1:11200000-11205000 GCF_040412425.1 Macrobrachium rosenbergii | reverse complement strand
AGTTAGTTTTGAATAAATTTTATCTCTTCTGTGATAACAATGTTTTTTGTTTGTTTGTTGATAAATTTCAACTGATCCAAAAAATCTACCTATTATATAAAATTACTACATGTATTAAGGTCATGAAAATCCCAGTAGAAAAAAAATATTTTCAACAAATATTTTGTGTTTCTTATTTAGGGTAATTGCTAAAAATATTTTCCAATAGAAGTCACATTTTATGATTATGGAATTAATTACACCATGATCTAAAAAATATTTAGCCTGGATTTTTATAAATCATTTTCATTTGTTTTTACTTCAACAACTCTCGAGGGTCAGTACCATATGAAAAGCCTTTTCATATAACATCCAGCTTATAATTCTTTTCAAGCAGTGGTATGCTGGCAGAGATTATTTAGGAAAAAATTAAATTCTATCTTTTTCAACCTATAGACGTTAATCGTAAATAATGTTTACGATATATATTCTGCAATCGTATCAAATTTGAAGACGTAGTCCGTTTCTATATATAAATATATATACTGTATATATAAATACATGTGTGTATGTATGTATGTATGTATAAAAGTGGTAATACACTTTGATGTCAATCCTCGCAAACATTAGTATTAGCTGTATCATTCTAATGGTCTAAAATCATTTCTGCATACAATACATTTGATTTCAACGAGTATTTTCACAACTTTGGCTTCACCTCTAGTTTAAAGCTCTTAAGCAATGTGTAGAAATTGAAAGGACATTATCCAGGCTTCATTCTAAACCCATCAGCATCAAATGTCCAGCAACGAGACCCGATTCGTATCATGCGAAGTATTTGAGTGCATACCATAAGGAAAGGAACAGTTTACTGGAAATGGGTAAATTGTTTAGTGTAATAAAATAACACAAACTTTAACATTTTTGGACTTAACATGAGCTTTATTAATTAAGCAGATAATAGGGATTGATTGCAATTTTCGATTTCAAGTTTTGGTATTACTGCTATCATCATTAACTATTTTCATTTTCTTATAAGAATTGTGAAGTTTAGTAAGTTTTTTCCTAACAAGCATTTTGAACGTTAATGCCCACACTTCTTTTTAGGCCTTTTGCTCTCTATAGGCTTTTAAGTCGTTCAACATCATTATGAAATGTACATTTCACGGGATTTTTTAATAAATGATTTAGCCTTATATAATTCAGTTTCCATCGTGTCATGTGCTTAAATGCTACTATCATTACCTCGATATTTAGGAGTTTCTTGTAAGAAAAAATATGTAAAAAAAACTGTTAGACGGAAATAGTTTTTAATAATTATGTTCTATCTGTGAAAAATATTTATTAACAATTAAATTTCCAACACAAAACAAATTTCCTTCCTCTGGAGTATGACAATAAATGCTTTTTTAACTACTATTTTTATACTGACGATGGAGAAGAGTAACGTTGGAGAGGGGGGAGGGTTATGTAAATATCAATCTAGACTTTATTATCTAAAGAAGAGAATAGACATTTAAAACACACACACACACACAAAACTGTGGTTACTAATAAAAACCCCAAGTTTACATCTGCTTTCATGCAGTGAAATGATAATGCAGACTTGCAAGTATTTTATACGTAGTCTTCTTTGTTGATGCCAATTTGTACAACGTATACCTATTTTGGAAAATAGTAAGCTACAGTTTTCAGAAATTGCGGCTTCATTGTAAAATGGCGTAGACCAAAGCATAATATTCAGAAAATATGTATAAAACATACCGTACCAAGTTTCATTATTGCAACAAAACTGAGAGACAGAAAGCTATTCATCTCACTTTTTTTTATTTACTGCAATTTTCAAATCATCTGATTAGATCAAAATTAAGAATGATAAAACAAACTGAGAGACAGACAGAACGCTGTTTCATCGTAATTGTTGTAATTTGCTACAACTTTGAAATAATCATTCCGGATCACAATTAAGTATGCATATGAAAGAATAAAAGAAAAATAACATGATTTTTAAGAAAAGCACATTTGTCACCGTCGAATTTGTGTATCAAAGGTAGGCGGCACATCTTACCATCAAAAGTAATGGAAAACTTAGTAAAGTTTTCTTGCAAAGTTAAAGGAACCGTCGTCTTAGCACTCTCCGAATGGCCTCTTTTCGCCTGTCATATCTCATCAAGAAAACTTGAGACTACGTTGTTTTATGTAATATCCAACTTGCTGCGTCTGTTAACTGCAAATAAGTGATGTTCCTACATCGAACTCGTCTTCGGAATCACATTTATTTTATAACGGAGAAGGAATGTGTGTGTTTTGAGAAGTCGATTATTTTGCTACTTTTTCTTAAAATGATAAATTGTACATGATTTTTATATACATATATATATATATATATATATATATATATATATATATATATATATATATATATATATATATATATATATATATATATATATATATATATATATAAATCAATATATAATCAAGTCTAATTTAATAAATTATTAATCTGCCTTTGGAATTATTTGATTGTGGGAGGAAGATATACAAATTAGAAAGAGTATTTAGAAATTAATCAATACTGTCTGAACTGAACATGCGTGCAGGTATAGTAATGAAGTCTGTACTTAGTATGAAATGAAGATTTACATCTGCAATCATGCAGCGCATTAACAAAGCAGAATTGTAAGCAATATATCTTCTGTTTTTCTTTATAGTTGCTAGTTTGTAAAACGTGTACATTTTATATGCATGGTGAATCATCATTAAAATCAGGGGTGTTCATTGCAGAAAACGACATAGAGTAACGCATTATTTATAATATATGTAAACATAACATACCACGTCTAGGTTCATTTTTGAGCTAACAAGAGACGAACAGACACATATATAGCCAGGAAAGCTCTTAATTATTTTCCTTTGTTGTAATTCAGATATATTCTAGCGAGATAATAATTACATGTTTTTCAAATGGAAAATCGCCAATCTCTATTCTGCATATCAAAACGGTAGATGGCACATCTAAGCACCAAGAAAAATGTAAAACTTGGCAAATGCTGGGACGAAAGTTTTCTTGCAAAGTTAAAGGCACCGTCGTCCTGGCACTCTCCAAATGGCTTCTTTTCTCCCGTCATATCTCATCAAGGAAATTTGAGAATACGTTTTTTTATATTATTCCCTCCCTCTGGCGTTCTTTAGTACAGATTAGTGATGTTCCTGCAACGGCGTCGTCTCAGGCATCATGTTTTTATGACGATGAAAGAATGCTTCTACGTTTAGGGAAAGTCGATTGTTTGGTCTACTAAGAAAATGAAGTGTCTATTTGCCGAGTTGTATGTGAGCCTGAGAATATGAGTGTAGGAATACATATTGTTGACTATGCACACAAAAAACTTTAAACTAAATCAAATTCAAACTCGTTGAGTAATGGCACTAAACAGAAATGGGATATGCATAATACAAGTATAAATCTGCATAAAAATTAAAAATTTTGATTTTCTGAGAATATATTATATGGCCAGTTATGTATAAAGCAACTATGAGACGATAAGATTTTTCTTACCCGGGTATTACCGTATTTTTTTTTTCTAGGTTTTACATTTTCTTGCTAGATCTCATTACGTTTCATCTTATTCTTTGCTGAAGTTCCTCATGCACATTTTTTATGTTTATATTTAATGATTTTTTTGTGCTCTGTTATCATTTTCTTTGCATTTCACTACGTCTGGTTATCCTTGTAAAGATTATTTGACTGCAGTCGGGTAAGTTTACGCCTTTTGTATTTTTACAACGAGGCACTTTATAGGTGCTTATGCATGTACCGGTGTAGCATACCAACACAAGAGCGCAAGCATGCGCGTATTCAAACACAAACACACACATTATATATATATATATATATATATATATATATATATATATATATATATATATATATATATATATATATAATATATATATATATATATATATATAATATATATATAATATACAATGTTGGTAGCCCAATCCTTTTAAGGAATATTCCTAATAAGCAATTGCTGTGGCAGTTGTTTTGCTGCGAAATTCTGTTCCATCTGGAATGAACATATATAAAAGTGTGTTTTTTATTCATAGTTTCATGTTTTTTTCGACAGTTTAGTTTTCTGTTCTTATTTTCCTTATTCCAATTTTTCTTTCTTCGCAATTGATTATGAGTCAGCAAACAACAAACCAGAATTATCTACAGCTATCTAATCTTTTTCTCTTTTAATCTATAATAATTTAATGATGTCGCTGTTTTCATGTTCATTTGCCTTATGCGAGGAATAAAGATGTAGATATTTATTTTCTGTAATGACATTTATAGTTGTATGTTAGACCTATGTATTTTGTCGTCTATTTTCAAAGTCTTCAGCATATGAGAGATAAAAAATATTTCAGACAAAATAGCACAGCGGACGTTAAAGTATGTATTGATTCTTCGTTAACCGCCGTCTGTAACCTTGAACTCATACTAGGTACGTGACAAGGTTACGAGTCGTGTGACTAGATAATAAGCTATGAAACACCTTTCCCCTGTTCCACTTAACCTCATTAACGTTGTCCACCTGGACATCGCAATTGAGTTCGCAAATCATGTACGATGAACCCAATTATGCAGTAAGATGACCCCAGGCGAACTGCAACTATTGTCAATCAGCAAATATGATTTCAGTCCCATTGTCAATAGGTACCACCTCCTTAATGCCATTCAGGGCTCATGTGAGACTCCTGTATTTTCATCATAAGAGCTTCTCAGTGCTTACTTTCCAGATGTTGATGCCAGTTCAGTCCCCTTATGAGAGAGAGAGAGAGAGAGAGAGAGAGAGAGAGAGAGAGAGAGAGAGAGAGAGAGAGAGAGAGAGAGAGAGGGGCCCTCAAGTCTTTTGGTGTGGGATCAATGAGTAGGATGTGACATTCACCTCACCGCCGAGGTGCAGAATGCAGGTTCGTAATTGTCCACAAGATTCCTGAAATATGGTCCTTTCAGGAACCATTCTACT
>NC_089760.1:11152500-11195000 GCF_040412425.1 Macrobrachium rosenbergii | reverse complement strand
CGATTAAACTGCCTACTGTCATCATCCTTTTTTATTACATAGTCATTTCCCCGCACTGTTAAAGATTTTTTTAGTCATTGTTTTTACAGGTAAGAGTTATCAGTTATCTCCTCATGTATAAGCCAGTCATTACGAACAAAGTAGCATTATCATTGGTTATTTGTAAAAACATTAGACAAATCTATGTAAACTTCTCTCATACAAAATATAAAAATTTTGTACTTCTTTATCATGTTTTAATGATTACTAATAATTGGCGAAATTACCATACTCTAAAGAGAATGCAAAAGTTGTGAATGCTTCTCACTAGTAGACGTACCTAGTCAGTGGCACTGACATTGTTCCATGATATTTTCTACTCCTCCTAATAGTATTGTGCTGACTCTTCAGTACAAATTCGACTGCAAACGTAAACAACATGAAACACTCTGGTACCCTCTATTTTTCAATTCATCTTATACTGATAACACGATTAGAAGGCCGATTCTTGCTTTGACTTTTTTAGTAGAGTGATTTTGTGAAACGTAGTGATGTCAATCGTTTATTCGCTTCATTCATGGAAATAAGCTGGAGTAAATATTTTTTTTTCTTTGCCGTATGATGATATTTAACATTTTTCACGGAAAATGAAATAGATTTAATAATCATATTTATTGGAGCATATCTATTTCCACCACATCTATTTCTTGGATACCTGGACGTGAAACTCGGATAGGCCTGACCGTTGACATGACACTCGCGACCTTGACATAAACGAGAGAGAGAGAGAGAGAGAGAGAGAGAGAGAGAGAGAGAGAGAGAGAGAGAGAGAGAGAGAGAGATTGGAGATGCCTGGAAAGACTGGAAATGACGTCATAGGGAAGGCAATCATGTGTGAATGAGATGGGAGTGGGAATCAGACGCACGAATGGGAATGGGTCAGGCACGGATGTCAGCTGGGAGATAGATGACGATCTCCGAACTTCCAAAGTGTCATAGCATGGGCGTACGTTCATTTACGAACGAGATAGTGTATTATAATATTGGCCCGAATAGTACTTAATGGGAGATTTAGTTATATTTTTACCAAAACGTATAAGCTAGGTGAGAGTTCTTATTCGAAAATAATGTTCTGTAAACTGAAAATACTAAAAGATGATCTTGAGTGAATCACTCGAGATCTTTGTTTTTATTACTTTCTACGATTCTCGCACTTATGTCCTTTACTTATCGTAGTGCTGCTTATATTAAATATACAATAGTTTTATTAGTCGCCTTAAGCTAAAAGTGGTAGTGACGGTATGCAAAGAATGAAAAATAAAGTATGTGAAAGTTTAGGGTAGCTTGTAATATACTAGACTCGCTATCCATATTCATTCATATATTTATCCTTTATATATATTATATATATTATATATAATATATATTATATATATATATTATATATATATACATATATATGTATATTTATCCTTTCAACTAACATCAACTGCGCTTGTTTTCATCCCATTGTCTTTTAAAACCTAAGGTCAGTATTTTTTTACTACTACAGACTTACCACAAATACAGCGTTTAATTAAGGTGTTTCACTCACAACTTTCATAGCTAATTACTCTTGCAAAACCACAGGATATCCAAAACAAACATATGGCGAGAGAGAGAGAGAGAGAGAGAGAGAGAGAGAGAGAGAGAGAGAGAGAGAGAGAGAGTGCGTACAAAATTGTTGCTTTCCATATTCAGCACAGAAATTTCTAGAAGTAAAGTACTTATCACGAGGTATAGACTGGTTTCTAATTCTTTTAAGTTACTAATGAAACCAAGATATAACCACATTGATCAAAACAGTCGAAAAACTCATCTTCATAGATACGTTCTCTTGAGGCATCGGTGAGATAAGTTATAGTTCACTCAAGTCCTAAGACATGCTACTAGTAATCTAAGAGATATTTGGAAATTAACTAAAAGTAAAATTCATAGTTAAGTAAAGCTGCTTTTGGTTTCAGTATTGGTAACATACGTTTAATTCCAATTTGTTTCGTATTCCTACAGGACACGAGGCTTTAGGAGCAGGGTGAAGACCATCTAGAGGATGTCTTTGAAAACAAAAAAGAAAGGAAGACAAGGAAACACGAAAGAGAGGTAAGCGTTTATAAAGTACTGTTACTTTATACAATGTTAAGTTCATGTGGTACGTTCTGAATTATCTTGAATTAGTTCAAATGAATTCAGTAACAAATGGCAACTCAGAAGGTGGGAAAACAGCGAAAATTTGACATAACATAAACTGTGATATACGCCAACTTTTAATTTCGCAGCAGATGTTTATTCTTATATTTAGTTTGTAAAAAATTTTGGTTAGCTTTTTAAGAGTCATTTTAAGAAATTTTTCAAAGATTTACCTAGCTGATTCGCATGTTACTGAATTATAGTACTTAAGCTACTTAAAAAGTTCCTGTAAAACCTTGTTTGAAACAGTAGGTAAGGTACTGTAACCTATTATTAGGTGGTAATAAGCATATACACCATTGTTTTCAATGACTTATACTATGGAAAATTGGTAAGTTGCCAACAAAAATTCTAGTAAGACTCCTAATACGTTAGTTATGGTTATGATAGGGATATATATATATATATATATATATATATATATATATATATATATATATATATATATATATATATATATATATATATATATATATATATATATATATATAGTATATATATATATATATATATACTGTATGTGTGTGTGTATGTATGTATGTTTGTGTGTTACTATGCGCGTGACAGTACTGAAATTAATTCACGTTATTTATAACTGAAGAGCTTCACCTAGATAAAGTTGCAAATTTTCTCATTGAAATTTTGTATTTATTCCTTTTGTCTGTCAGCTTGCATCTGTTTTTTTTTATTTCATTATTAATTTCTACGTGATCACCAGTAACTTTAAATGCTTAATTAATTGTTAATTATTGTAGTGAGTTTCACGGACTAAAGCAAAACAATTAAGAAGAAACAGTGTTATAAAAACAATTTTTAATTACTCGTTGTAGATGGAAAGATGTCTACAGAAAGAAAAATTACATATTGTTATTTGATCATAAATCTCAAAATGATATTTTATATATTTTTCATTATTACATAACCAAATTTTTTATTAAGAAGAAAAAATGTAACACTTAAGAGGAACGCATACATATCTATGCACCATCTAAAATAAGTAAGAAAACTAAATAGAAAAATAATGTTGAAATGGGCCAAGACAAAAGGCATCCGGAAATGCAAGACAATGAGATAAAAACGAAAAGTGTGGATGCCTCTTCATAAACATCACGTTTGCAAAATCCACCAAAGAGTTTGTCGGAGGAGAGGTGGCATTTCAGCGTCCCGGCATTGCACTTTAAAAGAAAGGTAAAACCTTCCTTAAACGTCGGACGTGAGGTCGTCCTGTCCAATGTAAGCCCCACTTGAACACGCATAAAAGCAATTTGCGAAGTTGGACTGCAGGCAACACAACCTGCCTTCGGATAGTATTAGATCTAAAATGCATGAGTCGGAAGCCATTGAAGATGGCGCCATTTGCATTCAAAACGTGGCAAGGATAACCACTTACATAAAGCTGGGTAGTTAGCCTTTTACCATTACTTAACATAAAAATACGTCTTCATTCATCAGTTTTATTTACATAATTGAGTGTCTGCACAAAATTACTGTTCATATCAGTGATAATCCATAATCCTTTCACTATGAGTCTTAGTTCAAAAATTAGATAGATCTGTGACTGGATGATAGAAGGTTTCAAAGTAAAGGCATAAATACTGTAAAAAGTACATTTTATAAATTCGAATAATTGAGTCATATAGATACACAAAAGAACCCATTCTCATGAAGGTAACTGAAAATTTTATATTTTCAATTAGGTTATAGTTATATTTTAAAATTAAGATACATATTTGAAAACCGAATTCAAAGGAGCTCGTTTATATGCAAGTTCATGGCCTGAATTTAGTTTCAAAAGTCGCACAGAACATGTCTTGAGACGATAACTAGAAAGTGGGGTAGTGGAAATTTTGCCCGTATAGTGTCATTAATATCTTTTAATGTTAATGTTCCTTGCATTCATGCATTTTTAATCTCTCTCTCTCTCTCTCTCTCTCTCTCTCTCTCTCTCTCTCTTAAGAACTTAGTCCTCAACTCCAGTTTGCTTGATGGAAAGCTTAGAAATCAGTATCATTACAGTATAATGTTAATTACTACGTATGTAATCAGCTAAAGGACTCAAAACCATTACCATTGCCCAGCTGTGCACGTATACATTGAACCAGTTAACTATAGCTTATTCTATCTGTTATCCAACTTAAATTGCAGTAATTAGCAAAACCTTCCCAAGATACTCAAACAAAACATGTATAGAATATGAAAACTGTAAACTGTCTTAGAAATGGTAATTATATTATTATAAGGCAGACTTAAGCCGAGCTCTTTTCTTCAACCATTCTCCTATTTTGCTGGAATCGATTTCCATAGATACTTAAACACAGATGCTAGCAATTCTCTAATCTCGTGTTTTCTAAACTTCTTGTATCGTTGTTCTTGTAATAGAGCATATCACCGAGGGAATAAGGTTGAACCTCCACAAAATTTACAAGTCATCATTAAATTTTCTTTTCTGGTTGGTAAAGTATGTTTAAAGGACATATGCCATTTTATTGTAGGTTCATCTGTCTGTAGAATGAAATTCATTTTGCTTCTTCCTTGACCTAAAGTTTTCCTACGACTGTGGCAAAGCGGCAGTTTTTAAGTGAAATCCGAGTCCCTTTGTACTAATACTGTTCTCCTACTTGGCACCTCATGATTCTCTGTCATTGTGATATTGTTATTAATTGTACACTGGTGCAAAATAAAAGGAATGCCATGTGTCAAGAGATAATCCAAACAGTGACTTCATTTTCTTAGCCAAAGATTTAGTTAAATGTAAGGATCAACAACATCTACAATTAAGAAGACACGAATAAAGGAATCTAAGTAAAGTTAGAGAGCGATTTTATACATAGTAATTTGTGAAATGCTTAATGTATTGGAGAAGAGGCGGGTCCGAGCCATGCATGTGAAAGTGCCTGTTTATTGTGTAAAAGAAGGTTGATACTATTACAGATTAAATGTTGTGGCATCTAATGTAAAGGATTAACTGACAAATGTGTAAGGTATGTGTAAACGAAGGAAGCTTTCTGAAGGCGTAGATGATATACTTTTTTTAGTTATATAAAGGTTAAGTTTCTATTGGAATAGATGAAACAAAAGTTCTTGGCTTTTTTATATGGCAATAGGTGATAGTGATAAACGATAAAAGGTAGGATTTTAGGATTATGCAATAAATATTCATGGGTTTATTCGTCAGTCAGGTCTTCACTGTGCATTATCTTCCACAAACCTCAATTCATCTCCAGACCCCCATCTCATACTTCTCATTCAAGTAGAAATGTGTCTTCAAACCCTTCTTGTGCCCACGGCATGACCAAGTGACCTCCATTTCCAATCTATCATTATCTCATCTATTTATGGTAGTCCTGTAATTTCATTGTTTGTACCATTTCTAACTCTGTCTTGTTATTGGGCTTCGATTCTTCTTAATTAAAGATTTATTAAATCAACAAAATTTTTACATATAGTTTTACTGTGATCCACACAGCAGTACAATAGTACTAGAATTATGTGTAGTCTTCTTTTAGTATGCAAGTTCATTCTATGTGTTTTATTGAATTCCAACTCTGGACAACCTGTGCTATATATCATAGTTTAAATATGCAAAACATTCAACCTTATCAATTCTCCTCCGTGTAACATATTTATACCTTTTTTGCATAATCTCTCCTGAGTAATTTTGTTTTTGTAGATTATTTTGAATCCCATCTCTACATACACGATGAGTTCTATAACGGAAGCTCTGAAAATCGTGTGGTGCTTTTCTATTTAAAATAGCGTCATCTGCATAATCTAGATCTGCCAAGTTTTTTCGTTATTCCATCTTCAAAAACTATTTCATTATGAATTTTGTTATATATATATATATATATATATATATATATATATATATATATAATTATATATATGTATGTATGTATATATATATATATATATATATATATATACACACACAATAGGTTTATATTGAATTAGCCAACATATATATTTAACCATGGCATTCAGTATTCCATTCCGGTGCAAATTTATGCGACACATTGCGCGAGAACGCGAAGGCCTAATAGCGTTCATTGCATATATCAGTATTGGCTTCACCTCCGTTTCCTTTCCCATAATTCTTCATACCTCAGTGCCATGAGGAGTCATTGGAACTTTTTAACCATTAATCACTTTTTATGTTTTCCATTTCGTTATTTGCTGCGTTCCATCGACTCCTAGTGCCAATAACGCCGAGGTTCACGACCCATAAATCTATATATATCTCCTATCGCCAGCGGCATCCGATAATATGGCTTACATTCCCAAGTGTGAGAGGGCGCGCATTGGCGAGGACCGGAGCCGATTTTTATATTCGCTTGTTCTTTATACGACCGTTCTTTTTAAAACAGTTTTATAAATGCAATGCGTTGTGTCCGTGTCTTGCTTTATGGTCATGTGACCTTATTTCTCTCCGAGCATGCATGTGTTTCATATCTATCTTTAAGTTTAGAAAAGTTATTATGTGAAAAAAATACTTGCTTGCAATTTTTATCAGATAGTGTGTTCATTTCTGAGCTTTTAATCTTCCTGAAAAACGATATGAAAAATATAAGATTAATTACAAATAAGGAGATGACATAAAGGATTATTGATAAAGAAATGGCAAGAAATGGTTTCCATTTCCTACATTTACGACAGAATAATTCTTATTTAAGCATCTATAATTACTTACATACGACACATCAAATGTTTCATTAACCTGGGGCCGGACTCCCTTTTAGCTGTTGAGATTTTAATGCAGATCATTTCCTCATGCACTGATAAAGTATTCACAAAAACGTCGAGATCATATTCCATTACATTCTATCTTTATGATAAAAAAAAGAATTTCCTCGTTAGCCTAAAACAAACTTTTGATTGATGTGATAACTATTCGTAAATAAGAGATCTGTATATATATAATTTATATATATATATATATATATATATATATATATATATATATATATATATATATATATATAAATTTATATGAATATATACATATATATAAACAGGTTTAAGATCTCTTATTTACGAAATTGTTATCATATCAATCAAAAGTTTTTAGACGAACGAGGAAATTCTTTTTTTTTATATTATAAAGATAGAATGTGATGGAGTATGATCTCGACGTTTTTGTGAATATTATTATCTTTCACTTGCCTTCCTCTTTCCCGTGTCATTATGGGAGACTTCTTTTCATTCAGAGTCATGTCAAGGAGTAAAGTAATTCTCTGGTCACTCATTTGCCAAATATATTCTCATGCAAACTTAATTTCAGAGCCAATATAGCCATTGCTTTAAATTGCTCTTTAGTTTACGAAAAAATATGGGGATTAATTCTTTACAAAATATTAAATACTTTTACTGTACATCAGGTCCACAATAATATTCAATGGTATTCTTGTTGATTTCATAAAAAAATGACACAAGCTTTCGAACCCTGTCCTGGGTTCATCTTCAGTCTTCAGAGTTAAACTGAAGATGAACCCAGGACAGGGTTTGAAAGCTTTTGTAACTTTTTTTTATAAAATCAACAAGGATACCATTGAATATTATTGTGGACCTGATATACTACATTAAATACTTTCATATTATGTTCTGTCTCTTTCTGATAAAATCTAGAAAATAGTTAGTTTTACCTTTTAGTGGATGGCCAAGGTAAAATAAAATCTACAGGAATAAATAAAAGGCACCCACAGCTACTAACAAAATGTTGAAACAAAATGCCACTTATTGGACGCCAAAAAAACCGATATCAAAACCTAAAAGTGAAACAAAAAATTTCCCAAAAATCAACATTAAGTTAAATACTGAATTATAAATAAAGATGAAAATGAAAACAATGTTTTCTGCAGTTAAGGATTAATGTTCGTTATAGAAGACAAGAGTTAATTTGCAACAAATCGTAGCAACCTGAGCAAACAAAAAGCAAAAGAGAGGTGCACTACAACACAAAAGCTAATCAGACTAAGGAACATCCAGAAATGGAAATAACACACTCATTTAACATTAAATGACTCTTCTATCGTATTATTAATCTTCTCCAATATAAGCAGTGAACAATTAAATTCAAAGGGGAGCAGTAATTAAATTTTGCAGTATTCCAATATCATGGATTCGTTATCAACTCAATATTCTTATTAACACAAGAGTTCCTTTATATCAACCCCTGTCTGGTTGTCTTAACATTTATTACTCTCTCTCTAAGCCGAAATTTAAATATACAAGCGGCTTAGTTTCGGGTTCACGGATAGAAAGAAAGTCGATGACTTTTGGACCAGTCATCTGCAATTGTGATTCATTGGTATTTATTTTTATTGTGAATTATCTATTAAAACGCTAAAAGTTCTCATCACGAAACGGAATACTCTAAGGTGGCTTCACGAGACCATTTAGTGCAATATTGTTATTGGAGAAAGAGGTAAGTTTTCTTGTATGGGTAATTGTAAAAGAAAAAAAAAATCCTTCCCTTTGTAACACCTGTACCTTATATCTTCTCCCTCGCCTTATCCCTTCTACCTTACCCAATCACTTCTCCCTCACTCTTTAACTTCTCTCACTCACTCTATCTCTTCTACCTCACCCTATCTTCTCCTTCAAACTATTTCTTCACCCTCACCTTATCTTCTCCTTCACCCTATTTCTGCTCCCTCACCCTATCTCTTCTACCTTACCCTATCCCATCATCCTCACTCCATCCCTTCTCCCTCACCCTGTCTCTTCTACCTCCCCCTTCTCCGGCCCCCTTACCCTCCTTCTCTCATCCCACCCACCTTGGTCTCTAATCATATATCATTTATATCGCAGCATTTTCACATTAACCAGTCATATTACTGTAATCAAATTAACTGACTACGATATGACACGTGAAGCTTCTTGATTGGTCACTGATGTGATGAATGTCACTGTAGTTCGATAATAAGTGGCACGGCCTGGTTGGTTACTTATTAAAGAGTAATGTCATGATCCTTCTATTGCTGCCGACATCCTTTGCAGTCGCCTTATCTACCCAGAAAATATTTATTCTTTCTATAAACCAGAATTATATCAAGAATAGAATATTAGTTTTAGATATATATATATATATATATATATATATATATATATATATATATATATATATATATATATATATATATATATATATATATATATATATATATATATATATATCGGTTGGGAATTATTTGATAGAAGCCATAATTTTCACAAAAAATAATCGCATAGGGAGAGAAATCATGAAAATATGTTTGTAATAGAGTTTGTTGCGTTTCTGACCACATCTGCACTCTTTTCATTCAAATATTTACGTCTATGAAAGCTATACTTCATTCCATTTTGTTATTTTGGTCCCTGTGATATGAAATAGCCAGGACAAAACCTCCTTAATAGTAGTGCAAACGCCTCGTCCATTCTGTTGTCACTGGCAGTAATTTATTTATAACGATATATAATGGAAGAATGTACATATATTCATCGAGAAATGGATCTCCTTACCATACGTGAATAGGGCTGCATGTAGGCTATCTGTATTAGCAAGAATGTTAAATGATCGTTGAGTAGCAAGGATATACCCAACTCTATCAGTCATATATTTGAAAGATAGTGTACATCATAAAAGTTTTGTATCTATTTTCATAAAAGCATGTGCCTATTTTGCTAAAAATCATGCTATGAAGAATATATTTCCTTCAAGTCAAATACATTTTTTTTATAATAGAGAACTATAAACTGATAAAACGAATAAAGATTACGCGACTTTACAATACAATGCTTGAAATAATATGAGTATAATAATCTATGCTCCATAGAATCGGTCGTAAATTGCGCCTTGTGAAAATGTAAATTACTAGGCTTTGTATCCATATTTTACCATAAGGGTAAGGGGCAATTGTTCAGTAACCTTTGCCTTGTGAATGTTTTTAAAAACCCAAAGAATTTAGACAAGGGTTAAGTCAGTGGTTGAAAAGTTGGGATGATTCTTTGTAGACAAAATAATTTTATATATATATATATATATATATATATATATATATATATATATATATATATATATATATATATATATATATATATATATATATAGTTCAATGATTTCAGTAGTTTTGCAAACTTTGCAGTCACTACTACCACAACTGAATCTACTATCTTAATACATATGTATTATCCAGGCATTTTCAGTGTTACCCATAGTCAGCGCTTGTTACTGCCAAGTTACTTATATTATCAAAATATCTACTGCCAAAAGAAAATTAGGAAACGAGTTCATGGAAACACGGAGCATCAAATTACTTTTGTATAGTTTTTTGTGCGTGTTTTCTCAAAAAGGTTCGGAAACACTGAATCATGCGATTGAAAGAGACGGAATTTTGTTATGCAGATTACAGCAATCGTCAGCTATTTCTTTTCCCTGTGACAAGTTTTTTTTTCTCGTGAAATCAAGAGAAGATTTAAGGAACTTATTGCGCAACTAAAATCTTTTGAGAGATTCTAATTTTCCGACAAACATTTTAGAGCATATGGTATTTCGTTACCTAAAAGCAAAACAATTGTTCTCCCCAGAGTTTTATTAAGGATACTATTGCTATTTTCCCTTTTGATTTTTTTCAACGACGCCACGGAAAAAATGACTACTGTATATTCATTCCACATCATTCTTCTTAGAAATAGAAATAACATGAATAAACAATGGTCTTCCCTCTTAAAAAAAAACTATTAGAGTTTACTTAGCGTAAAACCGATAGACGAAAGCGTTAACTATAGACTGTTGCTTGATAAATCAATTGCTCAAACTTATAGTATGTGAAAAATACTTATATATAATGCACACAAGAGCTTCATTTCAGAAATATTAAACGCTAAATTCTCGCTCCATATTCTTAAAATTGGAAAACGTCCTTTTTTTATCTTAAGAAAATTAGTCAGTAACAATTTGCTGCTTTCACTCCCCCTACTCTTCCTGTGAATACCCTCATGTCCCTAGCACCCTCCCCACTTAACTTTCTCTCCGCCATGCCCTTCGCTATCTTACCTTTTATTTCACCCTTTGACTTCTCCCTGAACCTTTTCCGTCCGCCTTTTGCACCCACACTGATTGCTAATCAAACATCGAAGGTATTTATAAACCAAACATATCAACTAATAACTATATGATCCGCGACGACTCACGATCGCTTATTTGAAATTAATTAATGAATGACTCCATACTCGTTTGACAGTATGTCGCGCTTCCTGACTGGTTGCGCAGTATCAACGAATGACGTCACGTTCGATCGATAGCAGCCAATAAGTTTTATATTGTGAATGTTCATTTTTCTTACGAAATGACGTGCCAGTGTGGGATGGAACTAAGAATTTCAGTAGTATCGTAGAAAAGAATCTGCGTAAATGCTCTAATCCGTATGACACCAATTAGGCTAGCGGAGAGAAAAGTTGTTGGAGATTATTTCTAGGACAGTAAATCCCTACTACAAGCAGTACAAATCAAAATGTACGGACAGTAAGGCCATGTTAAAAAAGAAAAAGTGTAAAATAAATGGACGATCACGAATGCCTTTTGCTTTGTTCATTGTTGAACTAAGTTACGTAAAAATTGAATGAGATGCTAAATTAGAAATTAATTAAACAGGAAATGTCGAACATAAGCAAAAAAAAAAAAGCCGAGTGTACAGTATATCCATTTTAAATACAATACGACAATAAAAGCGAGAAAGAGAGAAATTAATTACAGTTCCTCAAAATGAACTCAGGGAGTACATATAAAAGTGAAAGTTTTATTTAATTTAATTTCACAACTGACGGAGAACAAGCATACTAGAAACTACCTTATTATTGTTTATAAAATTTCTCTTTATTAAAGGCTTGTGAGCTCTCCTTTTCCCTGCTGGTACACTTAATTGATGTGATAGGCATTTTGTTTATTCACCCTTTTCAGGAAATTCTGGACACCCGACGCTATTCTTTAGTTGAAACGTATTTAAAATGCGCAAAAATATGCTTTGATGATAATTATTCGCTTTGAAGTTGAAAGTAAAATGAAAAACGAAATGAATTAGTATAAACAAGGGGTTCTCTGGAAATAATGGGCAATTCTGTAGCCTCATTTTCGTTATATTGCTATGTAATTCATGAATGCAGACATTGCTATAGGCTTTGTATGCAAGGTTAGCTCGTTTTTTTTTCACGGTATTCATTACAGAAAATCAAATAAGCCTTGATCATATTGAAAACATAAATACTTTTTTACGAATAAAAATATTAAAAACTTTTCATTAAAAATATAATCATTGAACAATATTTTAGGGTTTTATTCCGTAAGCATTTTGTAAGTCGTGCAGATAATTGCATCTGTAAGTAACTGGACTATTTATTTGTAATTTATTTTTAAAATTGCACATGGCACAAGTATATATATATATATATATGTGTGTGTATGTGTATACATTTATATATATATATATATATATATATATATATATATATATATATATATATATATATATATATATATATATATATATATATATATATATATGTATATATATATATATATATATATATATATATATATATATATATATATATATATATATATATATATATATATATATATATATATATATATATATATATATATATATATATATATATATATATATATATATATATATATATATATATATATATATATATATATATATATATATGGATTATTGTAAATCGTGCTGTTGATAAAATCCTAGTCATTGCTGAATTATTCAATAATTACTTGACTATCATTTTTAGCTCTAATTTCCTTAAAAAAGAAAAGGTTTGTCCTGAGCCTTGGAGTCAGCATTTCTGCTAAAGAAACGTAAGCTGATGTTACGTGCAAATATTTGAATGTAAGAAGTCGAGGTTTAAGTCATTCTTAAAAAAGACTGTGACAGATGGAATACGCTCGTTTCTCATGGCGGTAATTCAGGGATTTTGGATAGTGGAGTGGAAATAAAACTCTGAAGACAAGGAATTTAATTACCTCGAAAAAGCATTAAACAACACCAAACGGAAAGTTAGAGATTAAAAAAATTCAAGTTTTTAAGAGCACCGTTAAATGGTTCTTGAGAAACAAAATAAAAAAAAAACGTAGTGCAGTTTGAACCTTGAAAAAAACAGCTTCACGCGCGAATGAGATTAGAGAAAATGCTTTTGCAGTAACCATAATAAACAGACAACGTTTTGGTTTTTTCATTAGCCAAGGAAAAATACAACTAGCTCTCTGTTTTCATGTGGAATAATGGATATATAAATTTAGGCGAATGGCCAAGCGCTGGGATCTAAGAGGTCAATCAGAACTGAAAGGGAAATTGATTGTAAAAAGGCTTTAAAGGTGTAACACCAGGGAAACCTCGTACTGTGAAACAATTGTTAGTTGAGGATGGCAAGTAAGATGGAAGAAAGAGAGTATGAACAGAGGTACTTTAAAAGGAATAAAAGGGGTTGCAGCTAGGGGCCGATGGGACGCTGCAAAGAACCTTAAGTAATGCCGACAGTTCACCGCTGAGGCTCACGGACGGTACCACCCCCATACGTGGTTCATGTGGAATAAAAGAATGAATAAATTGATGTGACCTTGGAAGCGTTTCGACTAATCTTAAAGTAAAATAAATTCTGAAATGTATCCTATTAACTCAACCAATGGATAATACAGCGTAAGAGAAATATCTTTAGCATAATCAACATCTTTTTTCGGCTCAATTAATCTTTTCAATTGTTGGGTTTTTAATTTATTTAAAAGATTGACCAATTTCAGATTAACATTGTGGCCTACAATTATGAAAGTTTTTTTTTCTAAATGTTATCCGAAGACAATGCTTATATTGTTGCCATGAACAGAAAAAAAACATTCAAAATTTCTAAGGTAATACTTGTTATTACCGTTATCTTAAAGTTAGATTATTATTATTGAAATATTTTTTCTAGGCTACTGAGCTGATTATCAGTTCTCATAGGGCTGGCTCGAAGGATTTGTTTTTATTTATTTTTTTATTTATATTTTGTCAATTAAAGTAAAATTTTTTAAAAACTTTATAATTGGATTGATTTTAAATGTTGAATGTTCTGATAAAATTTCACTTATCGATTTATTTCCAAAACTTGATGTTCGCTGATGATTATACTCTGGACATTCACACAACAAATGTTTAATTGTTATCATTAATTTATGTTCTGAGCATTCAGGAGCAAGGTTATGTGGATTATTTATTAGGTGTCCGTGTGTTAGACAAGAATGGTCTATGAAGAGACGTGTCAGAATTGCTTGCGTGTGTCTTTCTTTTTGGTATGATGAACTTCATTTTATAACACTAGGTTTTATTTGTTTTAATTTGTTACTTACAGGTTCGTAATTCCATATATTTTGCCATCTTTTATACCTATTTTCATATGTGTTATATAATCATTAATAGGGATACTGGCATTTGATCTTGTCATATGGGTTGTTTTTTTGGCTTTTCGAGTCGCTAAAAACCACAAAATTATTGAATGATGTTTCTTTAATTATTTTTATGGCTGATGCAATTGCGCATACCGCTGCTCTGAATACTGGGGCATTATCAGGCAGAGAAATTGATACGCTTTGTCATGGAATACTGCTGCATATCCCACTCCGTATTGTGATTTAGATCCGTCCGTGTATATTGCATAATGTTGACCTTCTCGACTTATATGTCATACTGTATGTTGTCGATGGTGTTCTGAAGTATATAAGTAACTTTTTGATAAATATTTTAAGTGCGTGCAAATTCTTTAAGAATACAGTCTTTATATATAAAATTTCTCGAAAAATAAACATTTCCAGTATATCACTATATAGTTTTCTTTTTGTTTTTAATTATGAAGCGTTTTGTCAAGAGGTTTCTAATTAGTAACTGTCCCGATGTCTTTAACAGTATTTACCTTATGTATTATCCCCATACACAGACACGTGTATTATATATATATATATATATATATATATATATATATATATATATATATATATATATATATATATATATATATATATATATATATATATATATATATATATATATATACATATATATATATATATGTAATTATAATATACCAATGCCTTCTTAACTTCTCGAATTATTCGCTTTTTGGATACGCTTGTCACTACAAAGCCTTTAAGATCCAGAGCAAGAAATTGAAGTGGTTGTGATGTCTGGTCACGGAAACATCACAGCTACTTCAATATCTTGCTCGTGGATCTTAAAGGCTTTGTGTGACAAGCGTATCAAAAAGCAAGAATTGAGAAGTTAAGAGGCATTGTGGCTATTACAATTACATATGTATCTGGTAAAAGTGACTAGTAGATTATATATATATATATATATATATATATATATATATATATATATATATATATATATATATATATATATATATATATATATATATATATATATATATATATATATATATATATATATATATATATATATATATAAGCGCTTTTAGCAAATCAAAATCATATATTTCGGTTAACATTACTTCAACACCGATCATTGGTGAATCTGGACAGTTGGTAACTGGCAAGATTATTTACTTGGAATATGCAAGTGTGGAAGAACAAACAGCGTAGGCGGTTGTCCTGTGGAGAAATAGGTTCCATCCGATATTTCTAGACCACATTAGATCCCACCTGCGTTGAGTATGGCGGGTACTGGAAGACTTGCCTAAGAACAGGTCTTAAAATGAACTTGGCTGTGAAATTTTATGACCGGTATTTTCCTTACAAATTCATATTCTCAGTTTTCCTGATGATGGAGGATTCCAGAATCTCCCTTTTGCTCGGCAGTTAATTTTAAAAAACTCTCAGCCTCATTCCAATTTTTTGTATGACCAGTATCCTTCATATATACGAAAATCCCTGGAGCTCTCTGAACCACATCGGACTGACCCCTTTCATGCGCCATTTCCGATCCTACTAACGACGATATTCCACACCTGCATAATCCTCATAAATATTCTTGTCACTTACCAAATGTCCTCATTCACCATTGTTCAGGATTGATACACTGTCCTGTCGACATATGTCATTCTGTTGCGTCAATAATGTGTTTATAATCTTCATATATAATGTAAACGTGATGAGTAACGACTTGTCTAACGATGCTTGAGGGGTCACATGTTCTTCTAATCTATAGTCTTATTTAGCGGGTTAGAAATGAGAAATTCATGTTGACAACCAGTAGGAGGTGTAACATTACGTATACACACCAGATATTCTTGTAGGACCTATATATGCAATCGGAAAAAGAGGTTTAATAGTTACACAGATCTCTTCAGCCACGTAGTTTGGTCTCGGTGGAAGCAAATGGCCCAATCACTAAGGGAAGTGGGGCGTGATTTCCATATAAATCACTTTAATTGGTGCCTCCTCTATGATTCTCAAGGGCAATGGCACGGAATTTCTGCCGATCTTAATTGATCAAACTAATTAATTCATTACCGTAGAATGCTGCTTCATGTGTGTGTGATGAGTCCATAATTGTATCCTCAATCCTGTTATTGGAACGTCTTTTCTTATGTTAATTTGTTTTAGAATTTTTCCATTGTTCTTATTATGAATAGTGCGAGAATAGCTTCATTTCTGTAAGAAGGAAAACATGCGAAATTATGTTATTTTAAAATCAATATATATATATATATATATATATATATATATATATATATATATATATATATATATATATATATATATATATATATTAACTTTATCACATACACAATGCATTAGTTATTTTAAAATTAATGGAGTTCTTATATATAGTATTATATATATATATATATATCCAATATATAAAAATATATATATGAATGAGGTCCTTTGTAATATATATATATATATATATATATATATATATATATATATATATATATATATATAATATATATATATATATATATATATATATATATATATATATATATATATATATTATATATATATGTATGTATATATATGTATATGTATGTATGTATGTATGTATATATATATATATATATATATATATATATATATATATATATATATATATATATATATAGAGAGAGAGAGAGAGAGAGAAAAAATGGGTATATTCTCTTACTAAATATCGTATATTGAAATAAATCTCAGATCTTTACTCTCTAATCGTAATAGGATGATTAACTTCTAGATGAATTTACTGAGGCATCAATGTCGTGATGCGAAAATATGAGTGAGGCAGGACAAAGTCAGGTATATGGAAACATCAAAGCAATTATAAATTGATCCCAGGCTAAGTTCTTGTCGGTTTTCTAATTCTGGAATATAGTTTTTTAATATGATAAATAGTATCTATCAAGGAATGTAAACCAAGTTTTCTTTCTATAAATGAGTCCTTTGTTTTAACCCGTACATTCTGTATTTCTAATTCAATCAGTTTTCACTAGTAGTTAAAATACTGAAAGTTATATGTTATAGCACTTGGGAAGAAAAGACAACATGGGGGCCGGGAGATCAGCATTTAATCTATCTGATTACAAATAAATATGTATTAAAAGAAACATTTAAAAATTGCTGAGTGATCACCGAATATAATTAATTAACGAATAACCAGGAAAGTCAATAAAAATCTGCTAAAGAACGAAGTTAGTCGAAATAGCAAATTAAGGAGAAAGGTGAAATCCAACGTTAAAAGTCAGAGCAAGTAAGTTTTCGTTCCCTGAGTGAGCAAAGCCAAGATAATGTGTCACTTTTAAACTGCAAAAGTATAACAGTAAACTATATACCCATACATAATATTCTTCTTACATCACTCAATATACTAAAGAACTGTGGTGTTAAGTATCATATGTTTAAATAATGCTTAGTGTTTATGACATATTTCATTCATTTCAGAGAGTTTAAGCGGTCACAATTACTGGACCAAGGTTTTTTTGTGCTGTCTACGATACAGTCTTTTGAGTTTTTAGTCGTGGTTATTTCAATGAACGTAAAGTGGCCCCCCTTCAGTTCTTTAGTTTCCCGGGTATTATATAGCATTTGCTGCACACGAATTAACAATACTAGAATTTTTTTTAGGCAATGGTTCAGTATACATGGGCATCGGTAGTAAAATCGATTACTTACAAACTGAGGACCGGTTAAGGAGTACAAATGCTTCACTTCAAGCATCGTGCAGATAAGAATGAATGTGACAGGAAGATAAGTTACGATTATGAGTGTTTGTGGTCCGGGGACAGAACAGAACGAGAACCAGAGATTTATTTGATATGGTTTAATCTTGTTTCTGGCTGGATTTTGAGGATGGGAAAGGTGTCGTTGTGCTACTAATATGAAGGGCAGAAAATGGGGGGATGTTTTAGGAAAGAGATGGTTTCCAAAGAAGGATATTTATTAGTATACTTGGAAAAGAGGAAATTACGAAGCAAAGAGTTTGCAAGAATATGAATTAGTGCAGAGTAGATGAAAGGGCAAAGCAAGTAAGTTGGACGAGAATGGAGTGAGAAGAGCTTTTAGGTAGAAAAAGGATGAAATGTGAAGTAATGCTAAAGGCACAGAGGTGGAAGGACTAGCAGGGGAATGTGTAACGCTAGATGGTGGGGATTTGTCGACATCTGGGAGCGTTTGTTGGTATAAGAGTATAGGAGGAGGAAATGAAAAGAGCATGTTGAAGTATGAAGAAATCTGAAGTAATTTAAGTGAAGGACAGAGCAGATTGTTTGCTAAAATACTGTATTGTACATTTCATAAGTAAAAATACTTTCAAAATTGTCCATAATCTTCACAAGTAAAATCATATAGTGCAGAATCAAAGATAAATCAGTATTTGTGCATAAAGAATGCTACCAGAAACCAAAAATATTTCATTGCAAAAAAAAAAAAAGAACACAAACTAGAACATCCTCCGTTTAATCTATCTCGGCAACAAGCTACGCGCTTTTAAGACATACAGTATATATGTTTCTTCAACAAAATTCATACATGTTTAGTGATTTCTCATTAATCGAATCGTGAATGAACCTCAGTCAGTTCTCTCCTCCTCTCAGGATCAACAAACTTATGGTCGCGACAAAATTAATCTTTGACTTAAGGAATGATGTTAATATATATATTACATACAAAGCTCTATTGCCTTATTCTGGAATACCTTCTTGACATGTGGCCCCCATTCAGTCATATTGCCCCTAATTGCAATACCTGGAAATTAATTGGATAGTTAGGCCTACTGAGAATATGCTGATGAAAACGCCATTGTCTTGTTAAGACAACCGTATCACCCGACGGCATCTTTAGGCAAAAATGCTTGAACCTTGTAGATAATGCAACGTAATGAACCCATACTTTATGTGTTAGTTCGGATTTCATATTAAAGGAAATCGAATACGAATTTAGATCACCATTAGTGTTACATATCGCTCGGAATTGACTTTCATACACAGATAGAACTTAACAAGGACGTGAAGCTGTTAAAACATGTTACCAGGACAGATAATAATTAAATGATTTAATTCAATAATTAACTAAAATTCAATGGCTGACATAAATGATTTCTTGTGATATTTCAGAAAATGGCAATAATGAATAACTGTCTGCAGTCTCACACTCGAGTGCAAAAACACACCCACAAGCGCGCATATATATATATATATATATATATATATATATATATATATATATATATATATATATATATATATATATATATATATATATATATATATATATATATATATATATACATATATATATATATATATATACGCGCGCGCGTGTGTGTGTGTGGTTTAAGCGAGTGTGATACTGAAAACAGCTGTTGATTACATCACTGTATACGATACCACAATTACTAATCTTAGTATATATATATATATATATATATATATATATATATATATATATATATATATATATATATATATATATATAAATTTCTGACTCACATCAGGATCGAACCAGATCTTTCCATTGAAGGCAGGGCGCTGCTCACTAGACCTACTAGTGGGCAGCGCCCTTGCCTTCAGTTGAAAGACGGGTTCGATACTGATGTGAGTGTGGTTCCACCACACGTGCAAATTACAGCTATATATATATATATATATATATATATATATATATATATATATATATATATATATATATATATATATATATATATATATATATATATATATATATATATATATATATACACACACACACACGCGTGTGTGGGTTTAGTGTGATACTGCAAAACAGCTATTGTTTACATCACTGTACTATAATACCACAATAATCTATATATACTATATATATATATATATATGCATACATATATATGTATATATACATAAATATATATACATATGTACAAAAATGTGTGTGCGTATGTCTCTTTATTCTACACGGAAAGGAATAATACCATAAAAGATTAATGACTTCCAACGTCTTTGGATTGTGTAGAATCTACAATTCAGTTACATTTCGGAAATGACAGTTATTACTCCGCGGTAGGATATGCGAAACTGTGTTATCGATAGCAGATTTTATTAAGTAAGCTTCTTTTTTTACAATGTTTATAATACATCATATTTTTTGCTAACAGAATAATTTAGAAAGTTACCATGACAGTTACAGCAGAATAATAAAAAAAGGTATTAAATTATTGGAGGAATACTGTACCTACATGATTGAATATTTTTATCAGTAATATATATATTTATTTCATTAAATTATAAAAAAATTAATTTAACCATTCATACTTAAGAATGAAACTGGATAGAGTTAAGACTTGCAAAATTAAGATTTCAGTAATAAGGTGGTTTTTAGAGAGAGACTGAGAGAGAAATTTTCATTATAATTGAATAAAACTCTCATAAGCACCTCCGAGTGCAAAAATTGAAAAACACAAAAAAAGTAAATCCACTTTGAAAACGTGATCAACAAGATACTTATGGTATCAAGAACTCTCACATAGCGCTAGATACCCAAAAAATGATTGGTCGTGGTCCAGGGGAAATATAAAAACAGGATACAAGGAGTTTCTTAAGAGGAAGGGCGAGAAGCAGGGAAGAACGAGCAGTATGCAATTTGGCTAACGTGAAAGATTATATAAAAGTAGAAAATGAGAGCAGATTAGTCATTCGATTAGAGAAAGAAGAAGACACGATAATGAACTATAAATTAAAGGTAAATGAAAAGAATATCGAGAGAGAGAGAGAGGGTTTGGGTAATTTCAATTTTTGTTAAATAATTAGATGATATGGTAATGGTTATAATTCGATTAAAAAGATTGATGGAGTAGAAGTAATAAATACAAAGAAACAACGAACTTAGCATTTTACATTTTAAAATTCGGAATGAGAGAGAGAGAGAGAGGATTCTAGTTTGTGCTAAATATCTAATGGTTATGATTCTATGTAAACGACTGATGAAATAAAAAGGAAATAACGAACATAGTATTATACACTTTGAAATTCGGAATGAGGGGGGGAGAGAGAGAGAGAGAGAGAACAGAAAAAACGCTTAAGAAACAGAAAGATAATGATGGAATTTACTGTAAAGAAGAAGGGGGGAAAATGAAGGATGTGAGCGGGAAAAAGAGATAAAAGAAATGTATGATAAAACGGTTACAAAAGTGATGAAGAGCACAAGGGTGAAGAGAATAACGAGAATGTAAAAAAAAAAAAAGGAAAAACTTACGAATCTTTAAAGAACGCGTTCAAGAGAAGATGAAATGAAAAGAAAAGAAGATAGTGAGTAAAATCAGGGCGAGGGAAGTTGAAGAATGAGAACAGCGTCTCTAAAGATATGAAAATGATAAGTAGGAGATGCAAAAATCATAAAGTTGCCTTGATTCATTTCCTGGGGATGAATTCCACCGGGCGAATTTCGTTTACCACCATCGCGCAGTATGTTTTCATGAAAACACATCTACAAATGCAATTATGATTCGCATTTCGTAAGAGTTATAGTAGTTTGTATTGATTATTGTTTGGTTTACAAAGACACTAAAACAGGTTTATTTATTCTCGGACACTTGTTTAAATTGAAAATGACAAAAAAAAAATTATGGTAAAGCTATTAAGATTGCAACGTGTTCCAAAATTTTGTTAGAATCAAATGGCGAAATTGAAATAGAGTGAAATAGTATACTGTGACAGCTAGTTAGGAAGAACCCTTAGGATTCGAAGAAAATCCGCAAAGATCGTTAGCACAGCTCTCGGTAAACGAAGATGGTCAGATTATTATAAATATCTTAAAGTATTATAAGTGTCATTAACATTTTAAACACTGAGATGAAAGAGAACATAAAACGGCATTTGATGGCATACCAAAGGGACAGTGGTTTGGTATTTAAGAAAGAGGAATGTCAGAGGAAAGTTGGTTAGGCTGGACGAAATGATGTGTAAAAGAGCGAGAAAGGCAGTGAGTACAGCCTCTGCCAAATAGAAATGCTTGAAGTTAGAGTTGGCCAACAGCAAGGCTCGGCACTTAACCCTTTCCTATTTGTACTGGTTATGAATGTATTGAGGTTATATGCAAATGATCTGGTGACTTCAGCAGAGACTGAAGAAGAGTTACATGGAAGGGGAAGAAAGTGGTAGGAATTTCTGGAATTTGGTGGCATGAAGGTAAATGCGTGTAAAACTGAAGTTAAGGTGTGCAGTAAACAGGGAGATAAAAGCAGCCTAGATTTAAAACAGTTGTAGAATTTAAAAAACTTACGATTTACGTTAAGCCTGGAGGTGGGGTGTGAAGTTGAAGTTGAAAGTAGGGTAAAGTCAGCTTGGGGGAAGTGATGGAAGGTGGCAGGGGTCGTGTGTGGCAAAAGGATGTCAAAGAAACTGAAAATAATGATCTATTGTACCATAATCAGACCAGTGATGATGTATGTTTCGAAATCAAGGGCATTAAGAGAAAAGGAGGAACAGATGCTGAAGCGAGAAGAAACGGTTATGCTGAGGTGATTTTTGTGGATCTCTCTGCATGAAAGGCAAGAAAATTAAGACATTAGAAGTTCCGGGGTGGTAACGGTTACTGATATGATAGAGTTGAGAATGAGATGGTATCGGCATGTGGTAACGATGAGTAAGGCCGGGGTGAATAAGCCTTGGGTGGAAACTGTTAGGGGTAGAGCATCAAAAAAGAGGCAAAGGATTAAATGGCGTTATAAAGTGAAGGAGGATTTGTAACAAGAGTGTTCAACAGCTGAAGAAACTTTCAATTAAAATTTATTGGAAAAGGTGCTTCAAGACAGCCAACCCTTAACTGAAGCCCCAGTCACTCTGGCCTTACAACTTCTCTTGATCATCTGTGACCACAGGTCGCAAAAAAGTTCTTTAGAGGTTTCCACTGATCGTGCAACAGGTTGTTAAAAGTCACTGACCTCCTAAAGACCAATTTGGTCGTCAGGAGGTTGCTGTTGGTTGGCAAGTGGTCTGCCATCAGTGGGCAACTGGTCTGCTACCAGTCACCATCGTTGGGCAATCACCTACTAGTTGGCCACTGACTGATGGTCGAGTGGTTAAAACATGCTGGGGGTAGTCGCAACCGTATCTTTGACTGCAATGGTCGGCTCCTAGTGAGTGATGAACCGCAACTCGCCATCCAGTGAGATTGACAAGCAAAGACTGTCAACGACAGAGTAGGTGGTGATGGACAACTAGTCAAAAAAAAGTGATTGTTGCCAACCCAATGTGACCGGTGGGTGCCAAGTACTTAACTGGTGAACACTAAGTGTTAGTATTCAACTGGTGAGCGCCTAGTCGCCAGTGACAGACCAGTCGCAGACTGGTGGCAGGCACAAGTGGGCGCAGAATGGTGGGCGCCGACTGGTGTTGTCCACTGGTCGCCGGTTTTGGTCCAGTGTTTGACCATTGGTCGGCCCAAACTGGGGCTTTAGGATATTGGGCGTGAAGACGGTTGTCCTGGTGATCAGTCTTATTTCTGTAATCTCCTTATCAAATACTGATTTCTTCATAGTCCCAATACTGGTATTTTCTTAATATAACTTTCATAATATTTAAATCTGATGGAAAATGAATACCTTATTTTTAGATTGGCAGGAAGAGCTCATAGTGTGTTTTTGTCCATAATTACATATATCATTGCAGTGTACTGTTGCTAAAATGGCACTGCCTGTCTTTGGTTTAATCATTAGTAATTATCTTCAAGGAAAGATAATGTAAGATTAATTTCTCTTGGAACGAGAGAATTGCATCCATCATTATCTCACTGACTTTGTATTTATATTTGCATACGAAAATCAATAAACATTCTTGACATCCTTTCCTTGGAAATACCTTTAAGGTTTAAAAGTCAGAGGAAAATGGATATCAAAAGGGGAGCAAAAAACTTCATCTGTGAACTCGTTAATCATGAGGATTTGTTTAATGGACGAAGTCATCAAGGAGAAAAATGCATTAAGATGTTGACATCATTTATCTTTGTGACTTTGACGACTATCATGCCAGAACGAAAGAAGAAAGATCGCGATGTCTCGGAGTTTAGATAAAAAGAAAGAATGATTCGTCGGGTCATTTGAATGGTTAAGAAATATGTTCGCGTTTAAGGTGATTTCTTTCATTGCTTATGTTCTTTAAAGAAATTCATGCATACAAGTAAACATGTATGTATTTTCTTTTGAAAATTGTATATTTTGCGGTGGATAAAGCATAAAAACACACGGATTTTTTGTTAATACAGTTTCAAAATATTTCTATGTTCTTTTTGTTCTCATTTTCAGACCGTTTCCACTTTCTTGTATATTAATGTTTGCACAGGGTAACTGTTTTGATCGATCACATTTACAAGACTACAATAACTGTCAAAACCGAGGAGTGTCAGTTCAGAAAAATATTCTGTCAAAGGAAGAAACACTACTTTCTTTTATAAATATATTAAACTATATAACAAAAGGGAGATAGCAGAGGGAAAGGGGAATAGTAAGGCAATTATTCACAATTTATTTAATGTCTTTACTAGGGAACTTGTGAAACTGATAATATCTGTTATATTTCATTATAGCACTCTAGTAGTGCCAGTAATTGTTGTTATCTTAGTTGTGATAAGGCATTATAAAGTACTATCGCATACAATGATTAATATGAGTGATCAGCAAAGAAAACTACATTAAAACATTTTAGTCAGTACAACGACAGCAAAGAAATTAGTCTGATTTATCAATATAAGATAAAATTGAAGTTTCCAAAAATAATTAGGTAATAAACTAAATAAGCATACGATATAATGATCATATAATTTAGAGTAATCAAAAGCTATGGATGGTGAACAAATTAATATACATAATAGTGATCATGCAATGTAGAAATATCAAAGAACTACCAGTAATACAAGAAAAATTGGGTAGATCATTTACCGCATATGAAGGTAGTAGCTGTACACAAAATAATGTCTTTTGTGCGGGAGATTAATAATGCATATCCCATTCCGTAGAAATGTTTTAGAATTCGTGGCCAATATCCGGAGGGCAGAAACAAATTACTGGCGAAGCGTTGCAATATATCGAAGTGAAAAGCCATACAAATTTATTAGGGTGGGATCCCGTGCACTGATGCTAAAGTAAAGGATTACCGAGTTAATGGAAAATTATTCCAGGGGTTACGAAAAGCACATTTAATGCAAGAGTGATAGAACTGAAGAGTGAATCAATAAAAAAACAGAGGTCGAATAATCACCAACGATTCTACGTCAATAACACGATGTCAACTCCTTTTAGTCTCGAGCATCACTACAGCTAAATTTATCGGCTGCAAATAATGATGTATCTCAGCGCCCTCTATATCATTTTTAACTGAGACACTGGCGTTTTTTATTTGTCTTTTGAGTAAGGTCAGCGCTGATACGATAAAGTGCGCTTTAAATATGAGACACAAATAAAATATCTGGCCGTACAGGGAAATGTTATTTAATAAGATTTCATAGGCTTGAAAGGGAATTAATATATCATAACTCCGAATATTCCTTTAGTTACTTTGGATTCTTAGTCGATGAACTTATACGAGTTGAATTATGTGTTATGGGACGTTAGAAAAAAGTAGCCTCCATGATTCCAATGGAATTTAAATTTCAACAGTTTCATAAACTACCAATTAGTAATAATAAAGCAGCATGACATGTTACGGCAAAACTTATGTGAAACGTTTATAGTTATTCTAGAATTTATCTGGTGAATTTTGAACAATAAAACAGTACCATGATAACGAAGAAGCAATTAAAGTAATTAAATTTAAAAGGAAACTTATCTGGCGAAAAACTTTAAATCATTAGTAAAAAGAAATTTTAGGAACAGGAAACTAGTACTGTACTCCGGTACTCTTGGTGCATTTTTAGTTTTCTGCAAAAGAAAACTATTGTGCCGGCTTTGTCTGTCTGTCCGCACTTTTTCTGTCCGCACTCTTTCTGTCCACCCTCAGATCTTAAAAACTACTGAGGCTAGAGGGCTGCAAATTGGGATGTTGACCATCCACCCCCAATCATCAAACAAACATATGTATATAATATATATATATATATATATATATATATATATATATATATATTTTATATATATATATATATATATATATATATATATATATATATATATATATATATATATATATATATATATATATTATGCCGCTATTTAAGGATCAAAAAGGTTCCTAATGATAGTGGATTCTGTGCTTTCATGTCACTCATACCTTATATGATTTCTCTTTCAACATCGTCAATTTATTTCCCAGAGCAGTGCAATCGCCGGCATTTATGTCATTACTAGAGGAAATTGGTATCAAAATGCAAGAGTTACTTACATTAAAGTACAACGTCAAAATGAATCTGGTAGGGCAGGACCCACCATCTTGTACTTTACTGGAAGTTTTGATGCTCTAGGTCAGATTAGGTTGTGTGGGGTGGGTTTATTCCAGGTTTTTTGGCCCATTGGTCTGGTAAGACACGGTTACCTAGGTTAGATTAATTTATGGAGGTAAAGTAAGGTAAGGTTTGAGGGCATTCCGGTAACTGGCTTTGGCATATCCGTATAATGTGATTTGTGAATAATACTGATTGTAGGCGTTACCCATGTATTTTTCAAATAGTTTTCTTTTTTGATTCATGTACTTTGAATTATTCATTTTAGTACAATTCACCAGTTACGGGTTTTCTAAGCGCCCCACCCCCAAGCCTGTTGACCACTGGAAACTCACAGTAATTTTTATGCAAGAGGGCCTGGGAACAAAATATTTTGTACCAACATTAATTATTAGAAATATAAAACACAAGATAATTAGTCCAAAAATATATAAATGTATACACATATATATGTATATATATATATATATATATATATATATATATATATATATATATATATATATATATATATATATATATACATATAATATATATATATATATATATATATATATATATATATATATATATATATATATATATATATATATATATATATATATATATATATATATATATCTCAGATTACTGGCATAATGTTTTTAGAGTTAAGTCACATTACGAACTATTATTATTATCTCTTCTAATGAATATTATCATTCAACATTGAAATTGTGAAAATAGTGAGCGTGAGTGAGAGAGAGAGAGAGAAAGAGAAGGGAAAGGAAACTTGGTTAATAAAGCTGAGAATTTCACCTAAAATTGAATTAACATTCTTGCTTTCTTGTTTCAGTTTATACCAAAAAGAATGCATGAATATTAGAGCACGAGAAAATTGCCCCGAAAGTTTCTAAATTGATTATGAATTGAGGAAGTTACCCCGGGAATTCTTTTCAGTGGTATAAAGCAGAGGTATCTTGTTTTGCTTAATTATTTTACTGAAATTTACATAATTTCGAGTTTTTGCAATTTAAAGAAAACAAGAACTTTCCAGGTTCATTTAAGAAGCCATGTGGAAATATTTCCAAATAACACGCAGTCACCGTCTCATGTAATATATACATTAACTGATACATAGTGTTATATAACCAAACTAATGTAATACTTCAAATGATTATTATGCTGGTGGATGCGAAAGTTAACTCTGACAGCATGAAGAGTATGTTTCTCCTTCATTCTCTGTTGTAAGGCAATTATTCATGTGATATTCAATCTTCTTGTTTTTTGGTATTCTTCCGTGGATTTTTACAATATATGGGTTCAATAGTCCATGCATTTTTTACTTTAAATTTTTGTTAATATCTGTCGTTAAAGTTGCTTCTTTTTTTTTTAGTTATTTCTTTAATCAAGATTTTTCTGTATTACAGCTGTTTGTGCAGTCCGTAGTTCATGTTTTTTTTTTTTTTTTTAGTATTGTTTGGGATTCACTCTTTCTATTTGAATAAACTATCCAACTCTGCATTTGCACTGTATAAAACTTCCCTTATTTGAGGTCTGTTACTGAGATGATCTTTTTATGTTTGCGGTTCTTGATACCCGTCAAAAGAATTTCAATATGGTGCCGGCGATCTCAGCAGGATTTCAGAGGTAATGAGGTTTTTCTCTTGCAACCGGACTTGATCAGAGTAACACACTTGCCGTCCATCTTGAGACATCATCATATGCATTGGCTGGAAACTGTCTGAAATCAGCTATAGTGTTATTACATTGTTAGAACTACCTCTGCCACATTTGCGAAACGACATGACAACTTTTTTTCTGGTTTTCACGATACACAGTTCACTTCCGTGTGCTCGATATTTATTTCTGCAATGACGAGAATTAGGCAATACATGATTTTTTTTTATAGCAAACCTCACTTCAGAATCTTCGAAAAGCTTTTAAGAAACACATAACAGGAAGACTAATTTTCAGCTACCTTCATCCTAAAAGTCTTACAGATTTTCTGCGGAATTTTCACTAAAAATCTTGAACCCCTGTGATTTTTGTATTTTCTTATCTTGTAGACTGCTATTGCTATCGGTATCGATCACACGTATGTTGCAGATAGTGGTCAAGCTGTCGCAATTTTTTCTTAGTGGCCGCTGCACTTCTGCGTATTAGGGTGAATGCAACAGTCACCTCAAGATAAAGAAATAAGAGAAGTACCATTCATGACATCGCAGGAGGTATTATCACTAACCGGGCATTGCAACCCCCCCCCCAAAAAAAAAAATAAAGAAGGTGATTCATCGTCGCCCAATTACCAAAGTTTATCTTTCTTTTATTAAACAACTTAGGAAAATAGTGAAATATGATTATGGCTTTACGTCTACAAAATATTGTGTATTCTATGCGTACATTAGAGCTAACTATACCAATAAAGGAAGTTTAACACACTACATTAATAAACACTTGAAAAGTAATTGAAAAGAAATTAACGGCTCTCATTTTCTTGCGGTGCTTCTCAAAAACACAGTACTGGATTCTGTTTCTCCTTTTTATACTCTTTCTCTCCCAAGGACATTCTCTTTCGCTCACATTTGTCTTTCATCTATGAAGAAGTGTAATTTTCCTTATAAATACAAACTATCAATAAAAGGAAACGATTCCACTTTAATTCTCACACTCATTCTTCCTTATATGCATTAATATATTCTCATCATTCTCTCTCTCTCTCTCTCTCTCTCTCTCTCTCTCTCTCTGCATAACATGTTTTAATAACATTTAATCTTAACATATTACAATATTACTAAATCTTAAGCGAAAAAATAATAAAACTGAGCCGATTATCACAAATTCATATTTTCCTTCTCTTATTCCACCTTACTTCTTGCATTATTTCCCACTCACTGAAAATCATTTGGGCAAATAAAGTGTCTTCTTTTTGAGAAATTCATCACATTGCCGAAGCTGCAAGGTTTTGTTTCCAGAATATTTATTGTTAATACCAAAATCACGATTAAAAACAACACTCAGGTAGAGAAAAAGGTGTACTTTGCTATGGAACCTTTTAACAAAATGTCTAATTGACTTGAATGCCCTGGTCATGATGACTGTATATTCCTGTATACATACATATATACATATATATATATATATATATATATATATATATATATATATATCTATCTATATATGTATATGTATGTATGTATATACGAGCATAACAAGAATAGTTTATTTGGTAAGGTCGTAATTATAACAGACAAAAATAGGTTATTGAATAAGGTCATAATTATTATAGACAAATACCTGAAAAGTCTGAAGTTCAGTTGTTCTATTGTTCTTGTAGCAACTGGAATACTAAATAAATCAGCAGTGGTTATTAATAGTCTTGGACGTCTACCGAAAACTAAAATTCATGAATACCATTAGCTAGAAAACAAAATCTGTTGAGTATGTATCCTCTTGAAAGTTAGATCTTCTTTCATTCCTCGCCCCAAAACAGATTCCTGACCCAGTGTGGGAATTCCAAGCACAGCACCCCGGGGACGAAGGATGGGTTGGGGGTGAGCAACCACTTCCGGCTCGCTAAAAGCACCAGTCGCTTTTTCAATAAAAGGAGTCTTACCACCCAAGGGGTCTTCATTTATACTGACGAACGTTTTCAGGTGATCTTACGCCCCATTGCACTCCAAAAGACCTTTGGATTTTGCCCATGCACGGTATACACAGACTGTTAATTTGACTTTTTAAAACTTTTTTTTTTTACACCAGAAAACAGTCACCGAAAATATAAACGTTGTTTCAATTTTATATGTCTTTAGGTTTATAATAGTGTGTTTAAACAGTTACATCAGATTACAAATTTCCGTAAGCACTGAAATTCCTTGATTTCTGATCTTGCGTCAACTATAAGTTTGTTGATATGTTATCTTGCTATAATCAATAATCGCATTACGCATATTCTTATTTATTAAAATCTTCGTATATGAGAAGTTTCCTTACGTTCTTCATTTTTAGTGATGTTTTTTGTAATTTATAATTACAGACTGTGAAACTTGGGAAAAATACTGAAATATCATGTAGATTTAAGACAATGAAAGACTCCTACAACGATTCAACTGAGCTGAAGATTAGATACAAATATATATAGAGTCTTCTTTCGTACAATATCCTAAAATGTCATGGGCAGTAAATTATCATCACCATTAAATCTGTATGCCTGTTCTCCCTGTAGGACGAAGGCAAGTGAATTGTTTTCTCTCCACTACCTTCTGTCGTTAACTTTTCAAAATGAATTCACATCTGGGCCAGGTTTTAATCTGTGTCATTTTAGCACAGCTAATCCCTCTCTGACTGACTGTTCCATGCTCATTCTCATCACAAGTGCCTACCATCACAGTCTTTGTGAATAAAGTGTAATTTTCAGCAGCTGAACATATCACTCAGAAATCTCCACATTTAGAAGTGAGAAGGTCTCTGATTAAATGAGAAAGGGATAATAAAAGGAAGATTTCCACCTTACGCCGCAGAGTTGCTGTTCGAACTGAAAGTCTTGAAGGGATTCATTTCATTTTTTTGCTGCTTATAAAAAAAAAAAGGAGAATCACTCTGCAAGTAAATGCTAAATTTTTTTCGTGAGGATGATACCCTTGAACCAATGCGGCAATCTCAATTCAACTCCTCAATGAAGCCAGAGGTAAAATGAAAATTCAGCTATTAGAATTAGCCAATTTTCTTTAATGGTGAACGCACCGGTTGATGCTCTTCTAAAACCAAAAAGAGGAACCGACAAGTAATACTAATAATCTTCAGTTCTCCAAGGGTAGATTCCCCTGCATTTTTGTTTCAATTTTCTGAGTCTGGAAGGGGAGATTCCCCTTTCAGATAAAAAAAAGATTTCTAATTTTCATTAATGTGGGAATTTTTATTCATATATTGCAGATAATATGGAAAAAATTAAACGACTGTGTTTTTCAATTATTGTGGAGCCATGTGAAGTACTAATTAAACACAAGAGGGAAGATATTGCGAGGGGAACACGAGTACTTAAACATTTCTAAAAATAAAGACGGGAAGAGAAAGAATGACGAAAAAGGTTGGCTTTTCCCCATAGAATTGGTGAGCTCCTGTTCTCTCTCTCTCTCTCTCTCTCTCTCTCTCTCTCTCTCTCTCTCTCTCTCTCTCTCTCTCTCTCTCTCTCTCTCTCACACACACACACACACACCTAAAGTAAAATAAGCGAATGTATATCCAATAAAACTTCACGAGCCTTCCGAACAATAAAGGAACAGATACAATGAAAGATTTTTTCCCCTCTTTCGTGTGAAAACGCAAAAGAATGAAAGCGCCAATGCACATCCTCTCGGCTATCCCTCTTCCGGAAGCAGTCCTGCATGCACTCGGGATTCTGTTCCTTTACCAAACGCATTCCCCCGATACAATCCCCTACAACTCTGCAAAGTCGCCTCCGTTTTACTTCAAAGGCTTTATGGACAGAGGAACGTTCTAACACTCCCAGGAACATATTCTGCTGCACTGCTGGTATAAAACACACTGCCTCAAATTCAGGTATAAACCTATTCCTCGAAACACTTATCGGTATATATGGTATTCTACTTTTATATATATTTATATATATATATATTAATATATATATATATATATATATATATATATATTAAATATATATATGTGTGTATATATATAAATTATATATATATATTATACATACATACCCTTTTCCCATGTGGAAGACAACTGATACAAATATACATATATAAATATATATGTATGTATTTATATATATATAAATATATATATTTATATATATATATATATATATATATATATATATATATATATATATATATATATATATATATATATAAATATATATATATATATATATATATATATATATAGATAGATAGATAGATAGATAGATAGATAGATAGATAGATAGATAGATAAACAGATAGATAGATAGATATAAATGTTCGTTATTAATGTCTGTATACTGATTTACCGAAGCAGTGTGTAAGTGTCATACCCATAACTCAAATATTTTGTATCTGTGTATTTGTGAGTGACCTCCCTTCAGAATAGGTCGCTGTGTGTTTCTTAGTTTTTGCTATGATTTTGAGGGCTATATTTTATAATCCATCATAAAGCTTTACTTCACATATTCAAGATTAATATATATATATATATATATATATATATATATATATATATATATATATATATATATATATATATATATATATAAATCTTGAATATGTGAAGTAAAGTTTGTGACGGAATTATAAAATATAGCCCTCAAAATCATTGCAAAAAACTAGAAACACACAGCGACCTATTCTGAAGGGAGGCCACTCACAAATACAGATACAAAATTTTTGAGTTATGGTTATGACACTTACATACTGCTTCGGTAAATCAGTATACAGACATTAATAACAACAAACATTTATATCTATCTATCCATCTATCTATTTGTCTATATATACATATATATATATATATATATATATATATATATATATATATATTTGAATTTGGTCTAAACTTTTAGCCACGTTTATAGACGCAATCAAGAATCAGATATATATATATATATATATATATATATATATATATATATATATATATATATATATATATATATATTTGAATTTGGTCTAAACTTTTATACGTTTATCGACAATCAAGAATCAATTAATATACATATACATACATATATATATATATATAATATATATATATATATATATATCTATATATATATATTTATATATATATATATATATATATATATATATATATATATATATATATATATATATATATATATATATATATATATATATATATATATATATATATATATTATAACTCTGATTCTTGATTGCGTCGATAAACGTGGCTGACAGTTTAGACCAAATTCGAGAATGTTAAAGGCGCACTAAACCATTCAGTAGAAAGCTAAAAATTCGTCTATAATCGATTGCGTTTTTATTATATTTAAATGGCTGAACGTTCTACTAATACATCAGAACTGATACGACGATTTTACACCAAACTCATGAAAGTCTGGTTAACAAAGATACAAGTCTTCCCACAAAAGATTTGTTAATGTTAATATTTCTAATATTGACTCTGTGCCTACATAGGTATATTCTGGCGAAGTGATTTAAAAGTAGTAGCAGTAGCAGTTGCTGCTGTAAAATTAATGGTATTTTCCTCGTTCATAATACATACCGAGGAAGACATAGTATCAGTTTCCTGCGTCGCGAAGGGAGCAGAAATAAAAACGGGAGGCCTTTTCAAATAGTAAAACAAATATCCGCTATAAATCTGTTAAAGCGGACAATGTCAAGATGGGCTTCAGATGGGGTAGAGAACCACTGTCGAACCTGGAGATTTATGACTTTGAATAAATTCATGAATTCTATTTACTCCTTAGGATTCCGTTTCTTCGCAGATTTTATTTTTCTCGGTTCAGTTGGCTAAAAGAGGAAGGGGAGGCAGGGGGAGGAGGAAGGGGAAGGGGGTGAGGAGCACGCTTTCCTTGTATCATATACTTTTCGAGTCTTTCGCGTAATCTGAAATAATATAGTTATTGGCTTCACCAAAAGTTCATAGAGAGAGAGAGAGAGAGAGAGAGAGATGACGGAACGTCGTTAGTCTTGAAGCGCACTCCACTCTCACAAACACATAGATACAAATGCAGCTGGAAGTGTGCCGGAATCTGCTAGCTCATATTATCTCACTATTTCATTAGTATTCATTGGTATCTATGCATGGATATTATTTTTATTGTATAGGCATCAGAGTAGGGAAGACTGCCCAAAACAAATAATGTCCATCAAGAAAAATTTGATCGGATTTTATGAGCCTACAGAGGTCCAGGAGGTCTTTAACTTTTTAACCCAGTAAATGGTGACAAGCCCGGTCTTGAAAAGAGACAAAGTATTGGATTTGTGAATTACAGCGGAAGGTAAACACTCTGAGATGCTAGAAGCAAATGGTAAAATTTATGTGGACACTGCGAGAAAGTTAATAACTTTCACATTTTATATGTTGGATTGAGACACCTCATTATGCACATCGTACTTGCAAGTACGATGCCGTAAAGAGGGGTCCAGTGAAGGATTTACGCTAAAGCAACCCCAAAGTAATATTTGTTAAATTAGAGAGGTAGCTTTAGAACGAAGACGAAAGGAATTTTAATTAGGAATTTAGTCTTGTTCGTTATGCAGCATTTCAGTGTATTTTGCTTCTTATTTCTTTGCCACCAGTAATAACAAATTACTGGTTTACAGTTTCAAAGATCTATATATATTACTGTAAAGTAGAAAAGCATGGAGAACATAAGGAAGGAATAAAATTAAGGAGAATGATATCTGACCAATTGTTGGGTAAGCCTGACAAGGTATGTTATTACTCCAAAATTTTTAAGAGTTGAATGTCATTTCCGTAGCGATTGAGCCAACTGACAACTACGTGTTATATCTCCAACTGTTGGACTTATAACCGATATAGTAGTTTCATTGCCCTGGTTTCTGTATATAAAATTGCTGTGAGCGTGATATTTTTTTATTCTCTCAGTCGTTGGGAGGAACACGAAGTATATAAATTTCTAAGGCTAGCCTTACAAGTATCATATTAAAAAAGAAACAGATAATGATGACGTGCAAGTTGGTAAGTTAGACTCGTTACTAGTGAGCCATCTATGTAGGCGTATTGATACGGTTGATGTTACAGAGGTTTACTGTACAGAGGGCTCATCCACGGATCGAAGTTGAACGAAGAAAGTGGCAGTGGTCGTTGTTTATTGTTTTTAGGAACGAACCTCAATATGGCTACAACTCTATATGTTTCATTTCTTATGTATATTAGTAATGAGAGGATGGATACATTTTCTGTCAAAATTCCGGCCACATCTTTCTTTTATGTTGCCATTCGTTTTTTGAAATATTTAATCACATGGTCTGCACATGGTTGGCCGAATAACTGTATATTTAACAAGTTTCTTGCTTGATAACTACTATGTAAAAATTAATCATCATAGCCTTAAGAAGAACAAAGTTTTAACTGATACCAACTAGAGATGTTATCATTTCCAAAATCAACAGAAGTGCACAAGTTCTAGCAAAACCTCGAGGTTTTAAAGAGTGATGAAACAGAAGAGAGTATGGTTTGTGAATGCTAGACTCATATACATAAAAATAAGTGGGGTGCGAGAAGAACTGAGAGTTATTTGCAGAAACTAGGTAGATGGTAGTGAATGGGAGAAATCTCGATACAGTCACAAAAGAAAGGAAACGAGATGGGTTACACATTAAACAAAAACAAAAATAGGCAATTAAGATGATTTTTTTTTCACAAAAAGGAAGGAGAGAAGTCATTACCTGGAATTCTAACAGTCTGTGTTCTATTGGAGACCAAAATATGAACAAAATACTGAAAAAGAATTATCAGACTTGAAGAGAATAGGCTTTGCAATCATTAATTAATCTGTTTTTGCAGAGATAAAACTAACAAACAGAAAGAGTAGTGTTTCAGAGATGGAGAGTTAAGGATTTTCAGATATTTTACTCAATTTCGAAGTTAGAGTAATTGAAAAATAGTTGGTAAGATTAGGTCGCCACACTGTCTGGAAACTGGATGTACGAATCAATGATTCGAGTGTTCAGGGGAAGCTGAATATGACATAAACTCAAAGGAAACTCGTCCACAAAAACACTTTAAGAAACAGTAAAGATGCCGTGTGACCTACATTTTTTTTTACTTAAAACATTTTAAAGCTATAGAGCTTTTACACATGGAAATAACAATAGTCATAAGGTTTAGCAGTTGTTCAATGACAGGCGCAACTGTGACGGGATCATATACGGATGAGTTGGAAGATAATGGTTCTCGCGTAAGGAAGAAAAGTTACACTTCCATGAAAAGAACTGGAATGACAGATTTGTCCGATGTTTTTGGAGATGATAACAACTTAGGAAAAGGGGATCTACTAAGCGATGAAAGCATACTATTGATCCATCTCCTCTCGAATATAGTTTAGAGCAGAGCAGGACTACATGTTGGAAACTGTCGCAGTTGTCTGCTAACTGAGGGAGTAGGAGGACTAGGTGATGAAATTTTGTAAGAATAGAAATCATATTCAAATGCAAAGAGGTATTCGTACCTTGTTTTATAGTTTATTGTAGATCTTGTGAAAGAGAGGTTTAAGGCTTCCAACTCACAAGAATCAGTCCTGTAAGAGTTCAAACATTCAGAGTGGTTCAGATTTCTAAGATTTACAAGAATGAAATATTTCTGCAACCAGTTGTACAGATAACAGGTAACCATGGAAGTATGCCAGATGTTTTCTAAAGGGGATAGAGTTGTGAGAGTTATAATGATAGCAGGTAGAGCTGAGAAAGATAACTGTAGTAGACCAGCAAATTTTGTGGCCCTTGGTATAAAAAAAAATAGCTGAATCATTATTCAATATCTTCCATTAGTGTGTCACTGTTTGCCAAACTTTAGTGTCTGTAAAAAAATAAATAGCAATACAAAACAAAAACTAAGTGGCATTTAGGGTAGAGCAAATGCTGATGATTGGCGTGACCAGCATTACGTAGGTAGAGGCTGAAAAATAAGGGGCGTATTTGCATCTCATTATGCAAATGATCTACATTTGATATTTTATCATGTATTAAAATATGCACAATTGTACTTAATTGGGTATCAAAAGACATCGATCTAAGCCATTAAATAGCTTAGTTGTTTGTGTATATAAAATCATTGACTGTTAGCAAATCTATTATAGATTTGCTAGGTCCTTGTTCAGTCTTTATTTGAAAATGGGAAAAGAATTTAAATTTTCGTCAAAGTGGAAGGAAAGGGAATTTTCAAAATATAAAGGATATATTGCAGATCGAAAGGCAGAGAAAGTAAAAGTAAGAACGCACTGATCAAACCCAACATAGTTTAACTTGGCTTATAGGGAGACCGACAAATGACAAACATGCCATACTGTGTGACTTGTGTATTTGTGTGTCTGTTTATTGTACAAACATAAAACTGGTAAATGATAAAGACACACAGAAAATGATTCGATATATAAGAATTCCATTAAAACTAAATTAGAACAGAGTGAGAAAGGAGAATAACAGACCATTTGTAAATTTAGTTTATTTTCAAAGCCCCTGAACCTTAGCGCTCTGGCAATATTGCAGTAGAACCACACACATTGCAAGATTTTTCCCGATTTTCCCTCTTTTTATTTTTCTTTTATATATATTTTTTTCTCTTTCTGGAATCAACCAGGGCAACACATATCGGAAGCTCGCAGCCCGCCGGACGGAAACTGATTGGGAGGGAATTCAGAGCTAATGTACTGTAACATAATTCAGATGAAAAGACCAACGTTGAGTTATATTTACAAACGTATTTTATCGAAGGATTTTTACCTTTTTAACGTAAAAGTTCACGATGAACATTGTGTATGATTTGTGCTTAATCAACACAACTGTGATAAGCTAATTATCGACCATAATCCTTTTTTTTATATTTATGAAGGCTGTTTGTTGTAATTTAGTTTGTGCCAAACAAAACCATGAACGAAAATATCTCTAAAATAGAAATCCTAATTTCCATGTTATATATAAGTAAAAAAATTAAGGTTCAGATAGTTTGATGACTGAAAACTAAGTTGCTGAAACTTTCAGTTACAGGCTCTAATAAAATACAGCTACGCGCTTAATGGATATAAGAAAACTGTGAATATCTTTTATTATATATACATTTTGCCAAAAATAATGGTATTTTAAAAACTAGAAAATTATAAATAAAATAGTTTTTTCAGTGCTTGTCGTTCTATTAGCAAAGTTAAGCCAGAGTTGGTCTGGTCAGATTTAGAAAAATAAAATACAGACACCGTCAGTACGTAAACCCCCTTAATAGGGCACACACACAGATATATATATATATATATATATATATATATATATATATATATATATATATATATATATATATATATATATATATATATATATATATATATATATGTATGTATGTATGTATGATAGTGTTGTCACTTACGCTCAGTGAGGTTTTTTATTCCCACAAATATTATGCCAAGGGCTACCGCAAAACATCGTATTTAATATGATAGGTGTATCTACCCTGGCTAGGATTCGAACCTGTGCATTTTTAGTTTGATACAGAGGTAGTGAAAAGCCCCTGTTTCCTCTGTATCAAGCCCAAAACGCTTAGGTTCGAATCCTAGTTAGAATATATATATATATATATATATATATATATATATATATATATATATATATATATATATATATATATATATGTGTGTGTGTGTGTGTGTGTGTGTGTGTGTGTGTGGGTGTGTATGTGTGCGTGGTTATGTGTATGCATGTATTTATTTATGTGTTTATGTAGTCATGTATACATACAAGATGAAACTAATTATCTTCATAGGAAAGAAAACCTATATCTTTTATGAATTTTAAATTCTATATCTTACTCTATAGATATCGAACGACCTGCCTACATTCCCTGAAAATTACCCCAAGGAAAAATATGTAGGGTAAACTAGTATACATAATTCATAACACCGAAAGTTTATGAAGTTTTATTTCGCTCTAGGTAACTCCCCTTATTTACATAAACATGTAAAAGAACCCTAAATCTAGTTACCTTCCAAAACAGAATTTTATTTTTTTGGGGGGTGATTTCTAAGCCTAGGTCTCGAAAGTGTTTTTGTAATTAGAAATTTACGGAAATAATTATGTTATTTGCCTTTAACCTCCTTCTATCTTACATTTATTTAGCTTTTCGAGCGAGAGACCCGTCAAACACACACACACACACACACACACACCATGTTTTTTTATTTTTGCTTTTTTACGGAAAATAAAAATTTTAAGATATGTAAGTTTGGATTATAACTGCCATCCTTACATAATTATATTGATTTCCATTCTCTCTTATAGTACTATGGATAAAAAATAATAGCTTAACGTATGGAATTGTGTAATGTAATATTTGATGAAAAGACTTTATGAAATCAGAAATCCTGGATTGAGATTCAACGGAATTTTGCTTTAAAGACAACCTTAGGGATACCGTATAATTATGGCAAAACGAGTGCATTTGACCTGGGATAACTTCGTCCCTTCGTCCATTATTCTGACTGACGCAGAAGGTCAGGTCTCCAATATACGCAAAGAATGATACCATGGAAATATAAACTTCCTCATACCATTTAGAAATGAACAAATTCAAAGGACATATATAGGTTACTGATGGCTATACATTCACAGCCACTTTGCAATTTAGTGCACTCGATATCGACTGCTTGGGCAGCTGCAATGCCATGTCTATGTACAGAATCAGTCAGTCATTTTATTCAACCTCAAGCGTCGTAGGACAAGAATTTCTGATTGTTTTTAAGTCACTACCGAACTCTGATAAACTTTTTTAAAGGCTTATTTTCACATATCTTCCTTCCTAATTGTATCATATCAGGTGATTATTCTGATTACTACCCTATCTCGGATGAGTAGATCTCATCTGAATGTCCTTACTTTATCAATTACGTTCGTTAAAGCGCTTCCTCTGATTACTAATCACTGTTGTAGCTTATGGAGATAAACTCCGAAAAGCCTTTTTATACAGTAGACAGAGTGTTCTATCGAGTTCTTAAATGGATAGATTTGTTAGCCTTAATTATTATCTTATAATCACTGGACACAAAAGTTTTTCCCTCCATTTTTTTTTTTTGCCAGGCGAACCCTGAGGTATAAAACGAGGTGCCTCCCTCAAGGAGATGTTGATCCAACGTAATTAGCTCCTGAAAAGTTTACGTAATCCCGCTGAATTTGGGAAAAGTCAACTTTCGCCAGGATCTGGCAATATGGAAACAAAGGTATAGCAGAATATAATGATCGAGTCTCTCTCTCTCTCTCTCTCTCTCTCTCTCTCTCTCTCTCTCTCTCTCTCTCTCTCTCTCTCTCTCTTTCCCTTCTTTTTTCGTATAATGCAATCACTGTAAATGACGTTATAAGATGCATATATAAGGACAGTGACACGCAAAAATGAAAGAAACTTGATATAGGTTACATACTGTATATTCAGATAATAGCGGTCACCAATTTCTGAATAAAGTAATTCAGTTTTTAATTCATTGTGAGGCTCTTTTGATAACCATTAAATTAGGAATTTCAAATCCTTTAATTATGAACGATTTTACCTGGTGACAAGGTCTGGTCGGTAAAAGGTACCTTTGGTGATCCCAATAAAAGGACGAATAAGAGAGAGAGAGAGAGAGAGAGAGAGAGAGTACTTTACGATTGTTGTGAAACCGATGTGGTTCAGGAATCCCTCGTGTTGGACCTCCCGTTCTTAATTACCAGGTTGTGCACATTTTATAGGAGTGCTGTGCTGATCACTAACTGTTGCTTTATTTTTTATTTTAATTCTCTCTCTCTCAGCTGCTACCCATAACAGTCAACTAGCAACCAAGTAATAATTAACTGCTAAGATCACCAGGGGCACACTAGATTTCTTCCTTTCCTTTCTTTGCTCGATGGTCGAACGCATGACACCCCTCATCACTTAGTAATGACAGAAAAAGTCAAGTCTTTCCCTACAAGGCGTTTGTCATATTAGCAAGGGGTATTTATTCATTATATAGTACGAGCCTTTAAAATGGTCCCTAGTATATTGATACCAACATCCATGAATTTTTATTTTTATAAAATAATTGTCATGCAAAAGCGATGGATTCTTTGGAGACCAACTATTGTGCGTTTTTCACAGAAGATGAATTAAATCCACAGTGTAAAATATGAACATGATATTATTACGCGGCCAAAGATCAGTTTCTTTTCATTCCTAGCGTTCACAAAGTATTTTAGAAATCTTTCCAGACAGTCATAAAAACCTAATTGTTGCATTTGGGATGCTGTTTTTTTTTCTCTGCAGTTAACAACGCTAAATGGTTTCTGTAAACAGAGCTCTTTTAACACGAGAGAGAGAGAGAGAGAGAGAGAGAGAGAGAGAGAGAGAGAGAGAGAGATCGGAAACTTTTTGAAGAGATGAATCTGTTTCAACGATTCCTTTGAACTTAGCTCCGGACGACTGGTATACCTTCTCATTGACTTGATATGCTAGGCTTAAGCAGCTTTCCTCTTTACCTTCCAGATTATTCCGGTATTAATATTAAAACATTGCCTTTTATAGAGATTGACAATCTAATCAAAACTATTCGAAGTAAACTATCTCAGCTTACCAAATGATCTAAACTTTCCCCTTCAAACTCTTGTGCGTTTTCACCGGTTTCCTTATCATTTTTTTTTATTTTAAAATCCCTTCTAGCTCTGACGATCTCAAAAAACTTTTATACTTGGATCCAATTTGTGGGCTGGAAGTTCTAACC
>NC_089760.1:11140000-11142500 GCF_040412425.1 Macrobrachium rosenbergii | reverse complement strand
AAAAATATGAAATCAAGCCTTATACATTACTATTTGGAAATCTAAGAATCCATTTTTCATTTAAGCTGTTACAGATTTAACTTTTATACAAAATGGCTATGTTTACCTAATATGAATTGGAATAAAATTACAAATATTATTATTATATTAATTGATGACAAATTTGAAAAGAATGACTAAATATCACTTTCTTTTTATTTCTCGTTTACTTCAGAAAATACTATTAATAATTTGGCGGGACATTTCACAGAATACTGAAAACATTCCACAAGGACTCATTAAATTTTCACGCACTTTAGCCGGCTGCAATCACCTAATGACCATTTAGCATCGCAGAAAAGAAATTCTTTGGCGAATATTCTCTCTTTTCAAATCAGCGCCGAGATTCCGAGAAATCAGGATTCGTCTATTCAGCTCTTATGAATAAGAAGTGTCATGTAAAAAGGGAGAAGAAAAGATAAATGCTAACAAGCTAATGGCAGTGATCGCTTTCAGGATTCTGCCTGCGCGCAATTTTCGGAAAGGTTTAGCATTAGAGACATTCGTTCGGTCGCAAACTTTTTCAATATAAAGGGTGTTAGGGCAGCACTCCAAGGGCCGAAACGACTCCTGAACATATAATGATGAGAAGCGCAATCAGCAGAGGGATCGGACGCATCCACATATTTTCGTAACTTCATCCCTCAGCCATAAGTCGACTATAAAACGTCAATGAAGGGTTAACTTTCGTAGTCCCGAGGGGAATTCACATAAAATACATTATAGGCTTTAAAGTCGAAAGTTACACCGTCCCATCATGAATGGAAGTTTTTATTATTAGATTACCTCCCATATGTTTTCGTTAGACAGAAAAAAAAGCTGAGCCAACATGACCGTAACTTCTTTCTATCTTCCATTTCTGTAGGAAGTTATTTTCCTGTAGAATGTAAAGGGGAAAAAGGAGTGCAGCCTATCGATAATAATGATTCTGATCAGGTAATTTACACAGTATATATATTTCTGCTCAACTTACTATTTTCCACCTTACATAGGGAGGTGCAAGGCGGGGATACCATTTTAGCTTTTGCCTTGTACTTTTGGATTGGGTAAAGCCAATAACCCAGCACTTTGCACCATGAATGTTCGAGGGGCAATCGTAGCGACGGCACACATGTTTCTTAGCAGTCACCTTTCCAAGTACCTGACCAGTCCCAAATGTTCCTTCATGTCACTGACCGAAGTTATATGGTCTAGAGAACATATATATATATATATATATATATATATATATATATATATATATATATATATATATATATATATATATATATATATATTATATATATATATATATATATATATATATATATATATATATATGTATGTGTGTGTATGTATAGAGTGTTTTGAAATTAGAGGCCCCCCTCTACAGCATAAACTAAAATTGATATGGACAAAAACAAAAGTAATTCAGAGCAGTATTTATTTAAGTCTCTCTCTGAGTATTTAATATTTTGTGCGGCCTCCATCTGCCTGCACCACAACCTGCATTCTTGAGGGGTATGATTTCAGCAAATTGCAAAAAGCTGTGACTCAAACACCATTTCCCTGAGCACTTCGGTCACCTCTCTTCGTAGGTCGTCGAGGCTTGGTATACCATCATAGTTCACTGTGCGCACTTCAACACTATCCTTTAAGATACTACCAATGTTTTCACACACATTAAAGTCAGGGGAGCTACCTGGATATTCACTTGATGAGAAAAAATCAATACCACTGTTTTGAAGCAGCTCCTGTGTCTGAAGAGCCTTGAAACATGGTGCCTTATCATGCAAAAATGTGACTTCTTCAACAGATAACACATTTTCAGGATCTTTGAGGAAAGGAAATACTCCACCAGTAAGCACAGTTTCTCTGAAGTATTCGCCATTCCATGACTGTCCTTTTTCTTTGATGATCCACATTAACCGTTTTGCTGTGAAACAGAGAAAAATTCCCAAACATTCAGGAAATTTCACAACTTGGCGAAAGCGCACGTCATCACTGATATCATCCAACTTTGCAGCCCAAATGATGTCATTTTTATTTTTTGGCTTCCTGACTGTGTAAATGAAGAATTCATTGATGCGGCAACATGGAGAAAGTCAGTTTCATCCCAATCTTTAAGAAATGAACCACAAAACCATGCACGGTCTTCTCTCTGTTGCTGAGTGATGTTGGGCTTGCTGATAACATGAAATGGCTTGATACCAGATTTTTTCAACTCACGATATACAGCACTATAACTTCTCTTCTTTCCCCCTTTTTGTTTCTAGTTCAAGCACCAATTTATGTAAAGACTGCCTCAGCTATAATGTCTTTTGACTCCTGAGAAAGGACTTCAGGCCTTCCCAGGTTCTCACGCTTTTTGCGATGACAGTCATATGGATTTTTGTTCCAGTTTCTTTTAACAAAGGATTCATCTCTTTTAATGTATTTAGCTATCCAGGAACGCAAAATGAAGGATGCGCCAGCATCCCTG
>NC_089760.1:11130000-11135000 GCF_040412425.1 Macrobrachium rosenbergii | reverse complement strand
AACCAGCACAACCGGTCTCTAAAATCAGAATGAATATGATTTCTGTATCAAAACATCAAAGAATATTTTAAGTCGTTTTGGGACCTGGGTACAAAAAGCACGTAGTTCATCTTAACATGAATTTTGACTACATGCCTTTAAGGCAAAATTTATTGGATGAGATCTCAACACGATCGATACAACGCGCACATGGCTAATTATATGATTGACATGTTTATAAAACAGACGAAGAGCGCGAGTCTTCCTTTATCTTAACTGTCAACGCACTTATCGCTTGCGATGACAACTCCTGAACACACGTTCTGGTCTCACTAAATCTCCTCTCTCTATTATGTTATTATTATGGAACATATTAATTTTAAATTACGCTGCTGTGAAATCTAACATACAAAGACATTTTACATAACTATTATTAATACACAAAATACAAGATAATCAGAACAGTAAATATAATAACATCTTGCACTACACAATATCTTTTGTATAAAGAAAAAATCGTACAACAATTACAAAGCATATCATAATATTCTAGAAAAACATACTTTTTACATTTTACAAGAGAATATTATGAGATTATATATATATATATATATATATATATATATATATATATATATATATATATATATATACATACACAGTACAGTATATATGACTTATATAAAAATTTAGAAAGAAAAAAAACCCGTTTTCAGTGAGATGGACAAAATCAAACAGTGAAGGGTAAGGCAACGATCAAGCAAAAATACCTGGTTCATAATAAATGATAGAATAGTAACCTCGAATTTTCAGCAATAAAATGGGGAAGTAGGAGAATTTCCATTGTTTATAATTGTAGCTGGTAACAGCATTAGACTTAGTTTACGGGAAATCACGATGGCAATTAATCAACAGATTCCATCTAAATTGGCCATCAGACAGTTTATAATGTGCGATACGAGCCGAAGAAATATGTGCAGAACCATACCGAAAATGTCTTGATAACTTTTTTACTTTTACTGTGTTTGTATCTCAAGGATCCAAATCGTTAAACATCTGACAAATATATTGAAGTTCTCGAATATGTAACGCCACATAACATAGTCGATGATTATCCATATACTGTATATTATTTATTTTCGGTGTGCTTCTAAACATATTTCTTCGGCTCGTATGAGAAATTGTCTGATGGCCAGTTCAGATGGAATTTGTTGATTAATTGCCATCGTGATTTCACGTATACTAAGTTCAATGCTGTTACCAGCTACAATTGTAAACAATGGAAATTTTCCTACTTCCCCATTTTATTGTTGAAGATTCGAAGTTACAGTTCTATCATTTATTATGAACCAGGTATTTTTACTTGATCGTTGCCTTACCCTCCACCATTTGGTCTTGTCCATCTCACTGAAAAACGTTTTTTTTTTTTACTTTCTTTCTAAATTTTTATACACGTTTTCAGTTCCTTTTGGTTGCCTTTTTAAAGTAAATCTTCTGTCCAATGTCGGCTTTGGAATTTACCATTTTTTTCGTGGACACTATGCAAGCAAAATTATTTGCTTATATTTTACAGGTAGGGCGGATCATTAGTTGGTAAATGTAGTCAAGATAAATAAACAACAAGCAACACTTAAAAAAAATCAACGGTACGATTAATTTTCATTGGCGCAATAATGCTGGGTGATCTCATCATGTCAAAGATATCAACTTAATTTCCTGCACAGTAATATGTTTGTGGAAAAATGAGTTCTGTATGTTTTGCCTCAATCGAGCAAAACTACACACATGTATTTATATAGTTCACAAAAAAAAAAAACTAATTCAGGGTCACTTCATCGTACAAAAATGGTGAATGGTTGTTTTGTACAAAATTATTTAATGTTGGAATATTGAAAATGTTTGTCATATCCAGAGATTAATTACGTTTGTCGTGTAATTGGACATATCAAAGGAGACCTTTTTAATGGCAGCCGAAACAATTCCCATAATTTCTGGTGTCAGTGCATCATTTAATATGATCCGATTCTCGAACTCCCCAGATATTACTAGCAATAGGTGGGTCGAATTAACCTGAAAATTTATGCCCCCAATGGGAAAGGCGTTTTTTAAAAAGTAAAACTGATAAAATAATTCTGTAAAATAAGTGCCATTCAAAACCCTTCCTTGTAACCGATTACGTTGTTTTTTCGCCATAATTGAAATTCATTAAAACCCAGTTTCATTCACTCAACTCAGTGGTTTAACTCTGCTTTTTTCCGTTTCAACTAATCAAATGAAGTGAAATTTTGTTAAATATATTCGACGTTTTGGCAAAATATTCTTTTTTCTGCGTGTAACTTTCTCTTGCTATTGTAGTAATACTATTTTCTATTAGAAATCGAGAAATAAAAAAAATCTTGTATTTTTATGAATGAATTGTAAAACAAAAATATTTTTTTTAAATGATTGCAATTTTTAACTTCACATTACAAAGTAAATTTTATAAATGGTAGCAAATGTCTTGTTGACAAATTGGTGTAGCTCTTAAGCGTAAGATGATGTCAGGTTACTGTTCACGAAGTCTGTCAACCATTGTTTAATCCATTATCTGCTAAAATAAAGTTATCATTGCAATGATGGTTATCGACACTAAACAGTAAACGAATGCTGTTAAAGGCCCCACAAGAATTTCTGAGAATTTTGTCTTAAAATATTGCTGGAGATACCCTAATAAAACATTTTAACCTACAATACAAATATGAAAGTTATGATTCCAATCAACAGCAGCACAGGATAAATGAAAACAATACTCGGATTCACTTTTTCGTTGTTATATTTTTTTTATTTAATTATATGTCAATTTTAGGTGATTTTCATTGAAATTAACGATACTGTTACAACATATATGACGACTCATTCTTCAAAGATAACGGTATGCATGAACGCCGATACAGGCTCACAGAAGAATTTCAAATAAGGTTAAATCAGTAATTTCTCGCTCTCATGTTTCTTTTAAATATTTCCTTCTCAATTATATACGTTGATGTGTCCGATTCATTCTTTAAACTTCAGCAATTTCTTCGAAATGTTTTGCTAGTGAGTGATGACGGCAGAGGGTATGATGACATTCAAGAATATTTTGTCTCAGTAATAATGCTTAGTGATTTTGGATATTTAACAAACCTCCGGTATTGCCTCTACTTTGGATATGATCAGGGTTCATTGTAATCTTTCAAACACACGATATTACCAGTGCATGTCTGCGTTCCTTCATAATGAAAATTTGAATGATTTCCATTGCATTAGGTTCGATTTGCAAGCTTATTTTTATTCATTAGAATAATTTATTGTATAAACTAAAAAGTACACTAGTATTGCTGATATGAAATGCCAAAATTCCAAGAAGATGAAAGAAATTTACTTACCACAAAAATTCTGAGATAAGTAAAGAAAGACACTCATCCTAACAGCAAGAATAGCATCAGACAGAGCGCGTTCACATATCCATCGCCCTTTTTCCCATTCGATTTGATATTGAAAACCTTGAAAACCAACTCTGACGAGGGGCGCATCGACGTCTTGAATGCCCCTTCGCGTGAAGGTAAGGTTGACGGCATTCGGGAAATCTTATAACGATCCGAATAAGCAGGCAAGTAGTGGGTTGTGTTGCTGTCATCACCCTTTCATTCTCGCTCTTCCACTTTCCGAGGATTATTTCAGGGTCTATAAAAGTCCTCAGATACGGTCGACGTTTGTTGCCATACCCTGCCTTATCTGTTTTCCGGCATTAGAATGAATTTTTATAAACTTTTGCGCGTCATGATTTTAATTTAAAATGGCTCGCTTTCTTAACCCTGATATTATTATCCGGATTTTGCTCATTTGCAAAATATTTGCTTCCCGGAGCAATATTTTCTTTTATTTAAGTATCAATCATACAGAAAATAGCAATAGACTATTAAATACTCAAAAGGACACCTTATTTTAAGGTCGATTACTCATATGGATATCATTGTTTTGATATTAATAAAGGTACACGTAAATCTCCATGGCAATAAGATCTGTTTCTAATACGAATGGTTTGTAATAACCAATCCAACATTTAGTAGGTCGAATATAGAATTTGGCTTAGCAGAAAGAATACATCATTTTAACGAACCTTGAAATTCATTTACCATTAATTTTTTGAAATGTATCAATTGGAACATAAAAGAGTCGAATAAATATTCATTTGGATAAAAGCAAAAGAACGTATATTACTTTACTATTATGGTGAGAGTGAATTCATTCCCGTTCGTTGTGTACTCCAGAAATTCGCCTGAGTTATGGGTGTTTTGGCAGAAATTAATTTCCTGTGTTACCGAAGATAATTTATGTAATAAAGGGCCCGTTTCTTTTGCATTCCAGCTCTAAATTAGGAGGAGGATAAAAAAAAAACCAATTCCGCTGGTTTTTATTTTGCTATAAGCTGGTGGATGTGGGTTTCTTGGAGTTTCTTTCGACATAATGCAAAATCTTCCCAAGTTAATAATTGTAGTCCATTACATAGATTGATTTTTCTTATGCAAACAAAAGGAAAGTGAATATGTGGGTACGCTCAGTTGAGAAGCTCTGTGTGAATTATCGAGAAACTATGGTTGAAAAGTAGCGTAAACAATTTTTAGAAGATCTGGTATACAGCAACAGAAATTTACCATACATTTTTAAGGCTATTTAAAAGGAGAAAGTAACATGAAAACGTTTTTAAAAGATGTGGTAGGAATAAGCATTCTACAAGACAAGAGCATAAATGTGTCATGTACAAATCTTATTGTGAAGAAACATCTTCAAATATCTCTATATAATATATATATATATATATATATATATATATATATATATATATATATATATATATATATATATATATATATATATCTGTATATATATATATATATATGTGTGTGTGTGTGTGTGTTTGTGTGTTGTTACATAACACATTTATACTCTTGTCATGTAGAACTCTTACTCCTACTACTTTTTTGTCTCTTTTCTATCCTAGA
>NC_089760.1:11072500-11125000 GCF_040412425.1 Macrobrachium rosenbergii | reverse complement strand
GTAGGAATAGCTATTGTTCTAATAATAACACGTAGATGATTACTGATAAAAAAGTCATGCAGAAACTAATGAGAAAAAAAGACTGAACATATTTCACTAGCATGGAAACTACGAAATTAATTATTATTTAACTTAGGACTATAAAGGAAGTGTAATCCTGGGGGGTGTGTAATAAATGGGAATTTTATCTCTAGATTGGTGGTAGCAAAAATATCAAAAGACTGTTTTATGTGAAAAGTAATGCAAGAGAGTGAAATGAGGAAAAAGAGTCAAGTAGCAGAACAAAATGAAAAGTATCGTGGTGAGTTGCACAAGTTACAGATTAAATGGATACTTAGAGAGGCATTTTTTCAAATATATTTGAAAAATAATGAAGTAACAATATTAACAGAACTAAAACGCAACTATCATGGGGCATGAAAGAAAAACTGGAACACGTCTTGAAAGGTCATTCTCTAATACAAATGGTATCAGAAAACACACAACATGCATATACGTGGCATTGGTTTGCTTGCATTATGATGATGATGACGATGATGATAATAATGATTGTTATACTTATTATGTAAGTATTGCATCTTTTGATTTTTAACCTATCAAAAAGATGTTCGACTCATTATTTCTCAAAATTTCTCTCTCTCTCTCTCTCTCCATATATAATGCTACCTGCCAGCCGTGGCCTTGCAACGGATTACTATAAAATGGCTGACAGTAATACAAAAAAGTGAGAAGAATGAGAAAGACTGGTAATACTATAACCTTGATTTTTCCCTTCGTCAAGTTACTGTAAAGCTCAATTATACGCAGTTAACTATTAACTACATTTATTTAACAATAATAACAATAGTTGACAAATTATTTACAACCATGGGCTCAGGTGAATCATAATAATAATTATAATATATAATTATTTAACGGTGCTGCAAAAGATGAAATTCCTTTGTTCCATCGCACACGAAGAACGAATGTAAGAGCGAGCTGAGATTTGTCCTACGTCACACATGATAAAGGCATCCCTCTGAAAGAGAGAGGTGTCAAATTAACTATATGAATAGTATGTATTAAGGCCCTAAATATAATATCATCGAGCTATACTAACTCACCACCACATCACGCCCGAATGCTTAAAGATTGCTCTAACCACTTGAGCGGGCATGTGGACGGCACAGCAAGTCAAAAGAATCCTTGGTATCACTTCCTAATCAGGAAATTAACTAAGCTTGCAAACGGTGAGAAGCTTTGGCGTAGAATAGAGGTATGGGGTCCAAGGTGGGACATATGGTGACAATGGGAGAGAGAGGGATGCACATGGGAGACCATGGGGGAATTAGGGTAGGTTTCTTGGTAAAAAGTAAGGAAAATAGGATAGAGTCGAAGGGAGGTGGGCTGCCTAGTTCCTGTGTACATTTTAGACCTACCTTAGGTATCCAAAATGATCACTCCCTTATGCGTTGGGGTCCCAGAATTGGTGTCATTTGGCACAAGGCAAATGGCGGCCTCTATAAAGTAGAGTGGAATATACGTCTGCACGAGATGGCTCGTAGCAGCAGAATAGGACAGTCTCCTGGGCCATGCTTCTCTGGACTGGGCTGGGGTCTCCTCAGGACAGCTTTCACAAGATGACGGCGGCTGTGCGCACTGCTCCCATTAAACCTAAAAGCGCAGAGATATCAGCAGCACAGAGAGTTGGTAAAAGGAGGGGTTATTTAGAGAAAGGCATGCTGGATTGGACACCATTGCACTCCCGTTGCATTGGTCGGCCATCTTACATGAATTTGGTCACTAGGTTAAGCCCAGTGGCCCGTAAGAATATATATATATATATATATATATATATATATATATATATATATATATATATATATATATATATATATATATATATATATATATAATAATTACATATACACAAGAAATATGCATGTGTATATATATATTATATATATATATATATATATATATATATATATATATATATATATATATATATATATATATATATATATATATATAAATGCATATTTCATGTGTATGTGTGTGTACAAGTGCGTTTCACTATCCAAGACGCATAAATTCCGGAGCGAATGGACGGCATAACAAGTGATATCGGGAATCAAAAAGTCGACTCAGACTTGAAGCAAAGAATATCATATATCTTCCCGGTGAGGGAATTAATAGGATTAGATCCTTCACGAGTAGAATTAGCGTTGGCCAAGAAGGCCAGTGAAGGAGAATCAGAGAGGAAGGGGAAGTTTCCATAGAGTGCCAATTAATGAATTACGAGTGTTTGTTAGCCGTGAGGGTGCATTTGAGACTGATAAAAAAAAAGAATGTGGTGCTGACTAACAATGAGGGGGGAAGACCAAATACAACCAGATGGGAAGGTAATTATATTCGATGGCAAATATGTCTGCAAAAAACTGTATCGGGGTAAGTGAAGATCTGATCAATTGATATATGAGAGTTTAATATGATTAGCCCGTCTAATATTACGAAACTTTGAATGGAAATCAGATATATGATCTAAATTTTTAAAGGGGATTTTTATTGTCCAAGCCTTTCATCGAGTAATGGGATGAATTTTATAAATACTTTTTGTCAAAAACATGTAATTATTCTCTTTCCATTTAATTTTTAGATTTCGTGCAACTGAAGTTTTATAATTTGTAATTTTTAAAGACTGAGTGGATATGAAAAATTTTTCGATTGATGTAATAGCAGATGTTTACGCAGAAATGAAATGGAACAGAAATAAAAGATATCAAAACAGAAACGCAACATTTAATGAACACTGATATTATTGAACTTTTCCATATACAAGTTTTTGCAACATAATGCTTAACCAAAGTCAAACACGTGAAAAGAGGTACAAAATGGATAAACGGAATAAGATGAAATCTTTATGCAGTCTTCGAAAAATGTATTGTTACAGGAATTAAGGAACATACAAATGAAGGCTTCCCATGAATCCATATGGTTAACCGTTAATGACATGTAAGAAGTAAAATGGGGATTTAAGAATTGATTAAACAGGTATCTAAATTGTAGATGCATTCTCATTCAGCACTAGGGAATTATGGTCAAAATAACACCTAGGAAATAGTGACGGAAATATCGTCTTTCAACACAGGAAACATACTGTCTTGACTATGTAAAGTTCAGGACCACTGAATATTTGAATTACTTTGTAAGTTTTACTAAAACTAGAAAAACCTAAAATAGTAAAATTTTATTTTTCATTCCTCACAAAATGGTTATCTAAAGATATTCAAACAACTTAAATACTTAAAGTAATTATCGTGAAGAACCTTGAGCAACAAAGATGTACACCTGTTTTGACAAAAGCAGATTTGGTCATTCTCTCCAAATGAAGTTAATATAAGTAATCCAAAGAAAGTACAGGAAAAAGATTTTATTGTAGTCTCTCTCTTAAAAAAATGGACAATAGTATATCAAAACTTATACACAGGAACTGTTAAACAGAGGTAGTGTACCTAGTACAATAGGAGTTTCCTGAAAGTTCTATGTTGACAAAAGAAGAATAAAATATTTCAGATTAAGTACAAAAGGCAAAATATGATGTAGACGTAAAAAAAGGAAATATATGAAAGACTGTATCATCGACAAAATCATAAACGGAGGAGTTATTGTCAAACCTGGAACCAGTAAGAAAGGAAAATATGTGAGAGAGCACACGCTTGGAAGCACAGCATGTGAAGAGAAAGGGCTATTATGCTAAGCTGACAACTGACAGAAATAGAGAACTGAAGTCATAAAGAGAAAGTTCATAATTCTGTGTAATGGAGCTCTGCATCAGGATGTGGACATCAAAGGAAATAACCAAATATTCTTTAAGGACATGAAGAGAGAATAACAAAAATTCATTAAGGGAATCAATGTTGAATCTATAATGATAATCCGAAAGGTAAAAAATAATGTTGAATAATATGTATTTTAAAAATAAACAGATAAGAAAAGTTTTCGAAATTTTAGAAAAATAACAGTTCAAGAAATGCAATAGATGATTCAAGAGTACAGTGGATGATAAGCAGAGTTATATTAAACACAAAGCACACAAAGAAAACAACGTAAGAAATAGTTCATCTGTAAACTTGTACATAATTCATGCTGAATGCTAATTCAGGTTAGAGGTCGCATGGACCTATAAGAACTTGAATTTTGTGAATCTTACGTACATTGAAGATTACAGGAAAAAGGTAAGGCTTCATAGATGTATCGTGATCATTAGTATCGCACTGTGAAAATGTACCTAAGAACTGAAAGAAGTGTGGGGGTAATTTTCATTTAGAATATAGTCATTAGGTTCGTTCTGAGAAAATAAAAAAATATAAACAAGAACGGTAGCTGATGATAAATTTATTGGTGAATTGTCAGAAATTATAAATTTCATTGGTCATGGGACAGCATTTGCTCAGTTAGGGATGATGATGAGCTCTAATCCATTTCAGTAAAGATTGATTAGCAATAAATTAGAGTTTAAAACTAATTTCTGTATCTGGTTCAGAATTGTTCAAAATTATTTACTAGAAATTTACTGAAATGCCGAGGAATATTGCCTGTAAAACTGAAATATCCAAAACATATAATGTTCTCTGTGCATATGATTTTCTTCAGCCAATGTAAATATGCAGACTCTCAGTGGGTCATTTAAAAAATCTCACTATAAAGAACACTATCCAGTATAAGAGGAAGTAAAAAAGAATCGTGCTAAAATTATGGATGAAATCATTCGAGTAGAAACTTTAGGAATGCTACAAGACTTTCGTTTTTAAGTATTAATGTTAATGGAAATTAAGCATACTTTAGCTGAAGTTATATTCCTTTACTGGTTCAAATTAAGATTCGATTTCTTTAAAAAGAATCACCTTGTTGAAAGCGACGCCTGAAGGTCGTGACTGGCATAGTAGTATCAGCTAATCTATATGCCGTCTTACCATGCACAGATTAGAGGGCTAATTTCTTTTATTGTTCGTGTCTGGATATGTTTGATCACAGTATTTGCAAAATAGTCACAGCCTCTTCTTATCATCATTTCTCTGATTCCATTTAGCTAACATTGAACATGCAATTATTTCCAGCAACTTCAGTTTTGTAAAATGTCATCCTTTTTAAATTCTTTGATACGATCCTGTTATCGCAATAATTTCATACATATCCGATGCAGGAAATGCTGCTGGTTTATTTAAAGTATTTTGTTTTAGCCAGGGTATCGTATAAACACCAATATGCAAAGCGACATACCCTTTAAATATTATATATGATGAAAATCATAAACATAAGTTATAGGTAAAGTTCAAATATTACAGAGCATGAAATCGGTTTTGAGTGCACGTTGACTTTTGAATAATATCCAAGAGTTTTTTTTTTTTTTTTTAGATTGCAGAAAATGAAACATCTGTTTTGAATCGCAGTCTTACCGTAGTTTGATTAAAATAATTCCCTCACCAAAACTTCTGTCATTAGTTTGCAATTTTTAATTGAAAACAAAAATTTCTTTAGCGCAATCGAGTTTTCTGTACAGCGTATAATGACATATGAAACTCTTAGCCACGGCCCATGAAACTCTCAGCCGCTGCCCATAAAACTTTCAGCCACGGCGCAGTGGTGGCCTGTGTTGTTGGCACCTATAGCAGTGCCAGACGCACTACCATAGCTGACTTTAACTTTAAATAGAATAAAAACTACTAAGGCTAGAGGGCTGAAATTTGGTATGTTTGATGATTGGAAGGTAGATGATCTACATACCAATTTGTAATCCTCTAGCCTCAGTAGTTTTTAAGACCTGAGGGCGGAGAGAAAAAGTGAGGACGGACAGACAAAGCCTTCTCAACAGTTTTCTTTTACAGACAACTAAAAACTAGATTTCTGTTCCTCGTCTGTCTTGCTAACACAGTAGACCCTATAATTTTGTTACCCCATTAACTCAATACAGAAATATTATAAAGCAACGTGAATCCAAGCCGATGCTGTATTGAAGAATTGGTTGCGCACGATATTCGACCTCGGTACTCATAAATCGTTTCCTCATACTGTCCTCCAACATCTCATGTATTCCCAAAATTTTTCTTATCATTTTTTTTTTATTAATTTTCTCATTCTTCCACCAATATTGTACTAAATTGTTTCTCTTTTGTATTTGCTAAAGTGAATGGGATAGTTTCCTCTCCATTCCCGATTTTTTACTTTATCCGATCATCCATTCCTATTACTCCTTTTGCCTAATCTCTTAAAGGCATGGATATTCATTTCAGTATCAAGTTTCCGTTTCTTGAAACTCTCGAAGACTCCCATTAACCCGTGGGTTTCCGTCATTAAACCTGGACCATTCTTCGTCCACCGTCTCATTACATGTCACTCTCACACTCTCATTTCCTTCTCATCCCGATCACATAAGCATTCGCGGTCTCATTTTAAGTCTTCATTCCTCCACTTAGCAAACCTTCTGCTCTATTTTCTTTTGGTAAAGCAATGCCGATCAAATTCATCCTCCACCACATCTTTTAACTATTATTTCCTTGAGTAAACACTAACAAGAAACACAACAAACACCTTCGTCTCTTCATTTCCTCACTTCAGCGTATAACTATGAATATTCTTGGAAGAATTTCTAGTTCCAGTTAATAAATTCCTTGCTGATTAAAATGTTTATTAGAATAATTTACTCGAAGGTGCTTCAAACCTCACTCCGTAATAGGTACTGTTGCATTATGATTTATAAATCTTACTGTTATATCAAAATTTTGTACAATTGTTATTAATTTTCTCGCTCCATCTTCATTTTCAGCCATTCCATCCTCAGATCAAAAGAGCCAACCTTTTCCTGCTGTACGCAATACAGCTGGCAAAATAATTGCCAAATACGGATTTTCCTTTGCAATCAGATATACTATACAACATAATATACAGCTTTGTATACTCAAAAGCATATTATAGATAACGTTACTTTAACCAACAGAAGCAATAATTCAGATAACAATACCACAGACTTACCACAAACCGCCAAATAGTTATTTTTTTACGATGCACAGCTCTGGAAAAAAAATAATCTAGCATTGCGGACAACCTATTTATTAGGCTATCAGTTTACTATCAAGCGTTAAATTAAATCTTAGGTCACGCGTGAAAATCATGTTTCGAGCATAAGTTTTCAGATGTCATGTACCCAATATTACTTTAAAAAAAAAGCTTTCCAGTGATCTTTAAGTGACTGGAAATATACATAAATTTTTGTTCACGATTTTTAAGACCATTAAGAAAACATTCCTCGTGTTACAAATATTCAGTAACTTTTTCTGTCTTTAAGTAAATATTCAGAACACGTTTATGCCCTTACAACAAGAAAAGCAAATAACCTCCTTTGCGATTCAAGTTTATGACCTCCATTGATGAGGGGTGTTAGAAAAAATTGCATGAATAAACATTTCCGGGAAGGAAGGCGACAGCGAATCGAAGTACTTGAAAGAAAGGGTCCTTTCGCCCGAGATTTCAAGTAGCAAGGAGATTAGAGCCCGAGAATGGTGAGGATTTGAGAAGAGAAAAGAAGCGAGAGGTGATGGGGTCTGATGACAAGTGGGGGAGAAGAGACAGTACTGGGAGGAGGCATCGCTGGGTGCTCTCGCTTGCCATCAAGACCGACTTGAGGGTCTCATGGCCAGGTGCCTGTTTTGTCCTCTTTGGCCTTCAAGCACCGGCTAACAGCCCATTACGGGAAGTGCCGTCAACCTCTTTACATTAAAGGACAACTGGAGAAAATCTGTAAGGATTTTCTTCATTTGCGCTTATTCTTCCGACCTCTTCCTTCTATCTCTCGTATATTCGACGAATATCAAGAAATGTATTCGGTTCCGCCTAGTAATTAGCTATCAGATTAGTACTCTCAATAATTTTAAAGACTGCCTTTTTATGAATTTGCTTATATATACATTATATATATATATATATATATATATATATATATATATATATATATATATATATATATATGTATATATATAATATGAATGGCCTGTTTTCTTCTGATAAATGATGTCAAAGGAATTTATTAGCCTTCCTGTTATCTGAAAACCGTTGGTTACAGTGTTGTTAGCTCCTGCTATTTTTAGCTAGGGTTCAGACCAGCACGGTCGTCTGTAATGTTGCCATTTGCTGTTGAGTCAATAAAGGTACGTTCGGATTTAGCGGCAAAACTGCTGGGCTTCTTTACTGGGATAGCATATATATATATATATATATATATATATATATATATATATATATATATATATATATATATATATATATATATATATTATTTATATATATATATATATATATATATTATTTATATATAATATATATATATATATATATATATATATATATATATATATATATATATATATATATATATATATATATATATATATATATATATGGGTATTGCTGTGGTGACTCCAATTTATCCAGACGTTACTGTGGTGACTGTCCCCTGGTAATACAGTGCTGACTGTCCCTTTTATCCATGTACTACTGTTCTGACTGTCCGTTTTATCCAGGTATTACTATGGTTACTGTCCATTTTTGACTCTGGTGACTATCTCATTTACCTCCCCACTAACCCTAAACACAACCCCCAACTTAAATGAAACACCCCCACTAAATCTAAACACGCCCCCTATTAAACCTAAACACAGCCCCTGCTAAACCTAAATACATCCCTACTAAACCTTAAAACACACCCCATTAAACCTAAACACACCCCCTCTAAACCTAAACACAAACCTTGATACAGAATTATTAAACACAGCAAAGAAAAGCGTTTTCAAAAATATATTTCAATGGTATCGATTAAATGAAATGAGGTATCGTAAACCCATAGAGTTTATTTACCACATTAGTTACTAAGTCTACTGGCAGCACCAGGCCCGTTTCAGGAAAAAGGAATGGGGACGGGCGAAGGGGAAGGATTAGGGAGAACGGGTTTGAAACCTACCCTATTATCTAAGCTGGGTCAAATGATGGCCCGTGCCAGATTTTGTCTAGATCGGTCTATAGTGCACAAACATACAAATATACAAATATATAAACATGCACACATACAAACATTCAATCACATATATAGTATACAGTATATATATATATATATATATATATATATATATATATATATATATATATATATATATATATATATACATATATACATACATACATACATACATACATATATGTGTGTGTGTGAGAGAGAGTGGGTGTGTATGCATACTTGTCACCACAGATTAGTAATAGAGCACTCGGGTCGAATGCATATGACTGAGCTTCAGTCCTAACCCTCCACCCACCAGCCGAATCCTCTGTAAATGTTTATAGTATTCATCAAAGGTCATGAAAAGGGCATAGGCATATCAACCTCATATATGATGCTTGTCCGGATGTAGGTTTTTGTTTCCTGAATGAAAATTTCATTGAATATCAGGTCCACATAAATCCTAAACATGTAAATAGACAACCTGTATCCTTTGATGTGGCAGGATGGATAAATGGTTGCGTGACCACTAATGAACACTTCCAATAGGAAACCTGAGTAGGAATAAAAAAGTAAACATTTTCTTTCCTTTGGTTACCAAGCGAATGATCAAGGGACGATATAGTCTTTGAAGAGATATTTTGAGGGTTCCAATACCTGCTACAGCTGAACGTAATGATCGTTTTTCAACTTCTTTGATACGACAGATATCAGTGCAATGCGGAAGGAATGGTCTTAGGTGGCTGAGATTTGGTAAGAGATTTGAATATTCAGAGGAATATAGATGTTTTATATCTCAGGATTTAAGTCGCTTAACATTTTACCTATTGACGTAAAATGGGAATGTTTAACGTATATATATATATATGAAAAAGGAAAGCACTTCTACAAAGAATTGTGAGGGATATTGTGATAATAATAATAATCTTAATATAAATAATACAGGAATGATACTATCAAGCAGTAACATAAGGTAAAGACATTTATTTCCACAAATATTTACAAAGCAGTCATTAACATAAATATAAAATGTCATTAGATTTCATAACTGAAATGAAGGTTAGCATAATTTGGAAAACATTTTACAAACTCCATGGTGAAAATACATGATAGCAAGGTTAGCGTTGAAAATGAGGCCATTGTCTTCACCACCTCTTTCAGAATGAATAGTTAAAACCTGCTTTCATGTTTGTTAGCGAATGAATTACAGTTAATTCAGTCATACTTTTGCAGACCCATCAAGTGGCCTGAATTCTAGGTTCTTATATGACAAGGAAATACATATCGTTGTAAATCGGAAGCATAAATAACATGTATCATAGTAACTGATAATATAAACTCATTTTGAAAATAATCTTGAAATTTTGATCGAATTTGGTACTAAAAACAAAGAATCGTGACTTTTTATGGCAGGATCACTACGGCAATATTGCTCTTAACTAGTTTTTGTAACTAGATATACTCCACTAAGAATTTCTTTTATTTTTTAAAGAAAATCATGTTTAATGTAGTCATATACTAATTAAAAATTTATTACGAGGACAGGAATTTCCTTTATTATTTAGACAGTATTATAAATAAAACTGCATTAACTCAAAACCCAAATAAAACCTCCACCATCACCTTTCTAATCTTATCTAATCCCTGCTTCGCTCTATAATTTTTTTTTTAATAGAAACAATATCTTGCTGATGACACAGCAGAAATAACGACAAACAACTGACTTATTCAACGTATCTGCCGAAGAAATAGAGCGAAATCGTGCCTAGACTTGGTCAAAAAAGGCAGCAGAGGGAATGAACTTAAGATCTCTCCTGATGGACTCGCCTCCAATGTTCCTGAAAGCATCATTCCATAAATCCCTCCCAGGGAAAGGCAATAGCTCGCCTCTGGACTTTTTCCTTTGCCTTTGATAGCACTTTATAGTCTGATAAACCTCATAATGGCAGTTTTGCCTCTCTGACCACGCAGAAGCTATTTTCTCTTCATAGACTTTTTTCGCTGATTTTTATTTGATTTGTCAGTATATAGATTTCAGGTGTTTTATGTCAATTTACACGTACACACATACATACATATATATATATATACATATAAAATGCATATATGTATATATATATATATATATATATATATATATATATATATATATATATATATATATATATATATATACATATACATATACATACATACATATGTATATCTTGCAACGGATGGAAATTCTTTCCAAGCCACCTCACCCGTTTTTACATCTGTAACTTAACTGAGAAAGAAATAAAATTCATGTCAATTGTTTTAATTACTAGAACTGTGGGTTTTCACTCGCCCCTGCATAAACTCTCTCCTTCATTCTCCAAAATGGTTAAGCCTAACCCTTCTTTCCGTTGAAGCAACTTCCTAAGGCTTTGTTTCCAGGTGATTGTCGTACCTTCTCGGCATCAGACAACGGGTGAGGGAGGAGCACCCAAAAATAACGGAAAGTTGGCGCCTCGCCATGTTAAAAACCCTCTATGAGGTTAACTGCTGCCATGTGGTCATTATAGAAAACGTGACAAAGATTGACCTTTGCGCCATCTACAAAGATGTGGTGGTGCAATCTCCAAAGGTTATTTATAGACGATGCAACAGCAATTGAGAGAGAGAAGAGCGTGGAACACCACCGAGGACGGATGTCTGTAACCTTGCGTGACCCTCAAACTTTCCACCTGTTTGACCCCGAGGTTCGAACCAGTATACCTTTGTAGTGGCATTTCCTTTAATTCCATCCTCCATTGCCAGCGCCGTATCGATGAGGGTACCGTCATCTTGACGAAGGTAATGTACCGGAATAAGGTTTCTTAGTCAGTCACAATTCCTGTTATTTCTCTGTCTGATTTTCATTTATTTTTCATTGTGCGATCACCTTCAGTAATGCATGTTGGAGCATTCAGTGTTAACGTAATTATGCATTTAGTGTTGAGCTGAGTTATTTGGCACCATCTGTGCATTCCCTCAGTTCCCTTTGAGCGTCTTGTTATTCTTGCAAGTAACCATCTTGCATATATTACAGATAGGACTCGACTGTGGAATCACTCTGCTCTATCCATGTGCAGTCCCCCTTCTACCCCGACTGTGATGTTTCATGTTATGAAGACATCATCGGCGTAGAATATTTATTCAGTGTAGAATTCATTCATTTAGCAGGCCCTTATTATTACCTGCCCAGTAATTCGTCATTCTTCTGATCTGTGTGTGTTATGTAAATATAATTAGTAAAGAGAACCCTTGAGTTTACGTAATTTTCCCTCACATGAAGAAGGCCCTAAGCCACAGATTTTCCTTTGTTTGTCTATGAAGTTGTCCTAATAATGAGTCAGATGTGCAGTAAATACAGTAGATTTCTTGATGATGTAAGGAACTCTCTGCGTTCATCCATTGCCGCCCAGAATCAAGTAAGTATCCCTTAGACATTTGTAGCAATATATATGTGTGTGTATGTATATTTTGTTTATTGGTATATTTAGTTATGTATTTGTTCATGTATTCTTAAATTCTTCATTACAATATCTAAAACAAATTGCATTTCTAATAGAGATTAATAATATTTAAATAAAAATCATATGGCCAAAATGTTTATGATGAGAACCCGGAAATTTTTAATTACAGAGACAGATTTAGACCGGCAATACATTTACAAAAAAAATGGGGGGTTGAGAAACAAAAGCGAGTCACGAATAAAAGGCCAACATTGATTAAACTGTTCAGAAGTCGACGGATGATGATTCGGGTGTATCCTCCATAAAAGCAATCGGAAAAACAATGATTGGGGATATTGCTCATCGGTCGATGTTATGAACATGTTCAAACATCGGGAAATCAAATCTCACAACAATCAACTGGGGATCACTCTTCAATGACTATTTTCAAAACTTTGGGATACTTCCTAAACCTGGAATTGCCGAGATTTTTTCATTTGATTTTCTCAGTTTTGGGGGAAAGCAATCTTCGTACAACATACAAGCTTGATAAACACATGCGCACAGAGCATACACACACGAATATATATATATATATATATATATATATATATATATATATATATATATATATATATATATATATATATATATATATATATATATATATTCGTTCATGTGTGTGTGTACTCAAATGTTAAGCCACGCAAACTCCTTCATATCGAATTTCCTATATTCTAGGAGTAAGCTGCTACCTAAGGAATTCATGCAGTGTCAGTGCATCAGTGCATCTTCCCTGGCCAGGATTCAAACCTATGTTACAGGGATTGTATCTTATGAAGTTGATTTGTCTGTGGGTTCATCTGATCACTGTTTGATTAAAGTTAATGTTGTTCTTGATGTTAGCTTTTCAAAAAAGATATACCTGCAATCTTAGGTCAATTGAGATGGTATTCACTGTGATCTCATTGAGATCAGGTGGAGGAACAATTATAGTAGTATGAATATTAATGAATGTTTAAATGATCACCTTAAGACTATTAGATGAAAGTTGAAACGCAGCCTCTGTTGGTGGCAAGGACCTCATATCTTGATTACATCCTCCATTGAGGAAGAGATGAGCTTGCTGTGCAGCCAATGATTCAATTTGTACATCTTGGGTGTAGCTGCATTTTGAATATCACCTGTTGTTTCAGTTATTCCATTTTCTCCATATTCAGTCAATACTTGAGTGTTAAGTCTATGTTGAACATTAAGTATCTTTGATTTTCCTACATTGAAGAGGCTGCAGGAATCATCCTTGCCTGAGGAGGCATAGAGGAAAGGTTGAAGCTTACAATCGTCTGTCCCTAGTATAGCTGCAACTTCGTGAATAGGTATCCAACAATTGTCTGCCTTTTGAATCTACAGCTGAACATCCTTCAGTAGTGTGTCTGAGTAATAGAGAAGGATGACCATGATGTCAGTATCTGCCATATACAACTACTCTTTTGACTCCTAAGTGTACAGCACTGAATATAGCAAAGGGCTATTTGTGTGTCACATTCTTCCTGTGTTGAGCTGAGGATGGAAGTACCACACAGCCATTGGAACTGACCTGAATGCTTTTTAGCCCCTCAGTAAACCCTCCAGTTGTGTACAGAGGAATACATGAATTGTGGTTTATGAGAGACTGTTCCCACTGTTTCAATAGTTTTGCTTTATTTTTTTCTGATGACATAAATTCCTTGAAGGGAGGTGCATGCACTGCACCTGCAATTTCATACTCCTTTTGTGGTTTTCCAGTATCTTGTCATCTTTGGCGTTCAGAATCTTTAGTGGATAACAAATGGTCATATCTATCACCAGGGAAGTGTATGGTATTACAGTGTGGAGGCAGCTTTCTCAGTATTCTGCCTTGGTACTGCTGAAATGTTTACCTTCGATGAATGCATGTCTCTGTAAGAAGTACATATCATCAACAATCAAGCAGTGTGGTTCATCAGCTTCTGAAAGTTCATCTTGTGCCTGGATTTGAGTTTCACGAAGAATTGCATTGTGCCACACAGCTTTGTTTGTCTTCCGCATGTTGCCATCCCCAAACAGTGAAGGAGGGGTAACAGAACACTCTTCTAATTTGACATCCATCCCTGAAGATTTTAACTGGAAAATTCATTTTAGGAATGATACTTCGGGTACTTCTGTTTTTGTTTCTTAGCTTTGGCATGCGTGGTTTCAAATGTGTGTAATTTCATTTTCTGTACTTTAGCACCAAGTTCATTCTAGCAGGCATTTAGTACAACTTTCCCAATCTTCTTGATATTGCACAAATCATACATGCACTCAGGAGATGCAGTTTGTCCTGTGGCTAGGTTCATCAAATCTTTTTAAAAATTAAATTGCCATTTAATTACTTGACTATTTTATGATTATGATTGCCAATTATGAATAGTCACCATACCTTTTTGGTTGACACTTTAGGAATTTCGCCAAATTTTCCTGCTAATTATGCTGTTGTTATTTGATTATATTCAGAAGAGATGCCATATGTACTGCACAACTGTGACTGCTCAAAGGAGGTATCAGTGTCAGTTTTCATGTCATACCCATACACACTGGTGGTCATACAAAGGAAGGTTGGTCCATCTGGGGTATGTTCATGCCAATTTCCATTGTCCATAGCAAAGTGGATGAACTTACATCCTCATATAGCTGGTGGAATAAACACACCATCTTCATGCTTGGATGCCATCATTGTTCATGGAAAGTTGTGAAAAACCTCTGAAAAATATATGTAGCTCACACTATTGTTCGTGTGGTTCATTAATTGATTAAACTCTTACTGCGAGTTTCATTATACAAGTAAAATGGAGTGCCAAGGGTAAGTGGAGTTGGTACTTTGCTAATTTTGTTGACATATGTTCAGTACCTTGGATTTGATGTCTTGTGAACGTGTTTTTGATGCCTTCATCTTCTTTATATTTGGCGCCTGTTACCATAGTGGTCACAAACATAATCATATCTTTGGGTGTCATATCAAATGGTGCTGCTTCAGTTATGTTGACTGTAGTGTTATTGCTCTCTGAATCTGGCTGTATACAATTTTTAGATACTTTATGTAAAATCTGAGCTGCCTGCTGGAGAGTTTCCTCATTTGTTCTATCTACTGTATGCCCAGTTATTTCTATGACTTTCTTCAGGGTGGATGCAACCATTATATTTGATGGGCATATGTAACAATGATTGTCTGATGACCAAAATGAGAGCTTATCTCCAAAATGAGTTCCAGCTTCTTTCTGATCTGAAATGATGTGTAGACATATGCACCACTTATTCCCTTTTCCATAATGGAATGTCTGTACCTATCTGGAAAAGATGAAAGTACTAGGACACTCTTTTGTTCAATCAATGTTTGTTGGAGTTCATTTGATAACCTCTGAGTTTAAATGCTTCAATCCTTGACATCATCTTTCTGCCACCCAGTTCAGTTGCTTTCTTTTTTGTTTTACCTCTTGTTCCAGTCATGGCTTTGCTTGCTTTATTGCGAATTGTAAATTTACTTACACATATAACACATTTGCTTAAATAGTTAAAAGCAGATATATGTGACCTAAGAAACGTCTGCTTAGAATCACTTGATGAAGAACTTGGTTCTTCATTTGACCTTTCACATGATGACTGCCTACGTCTTTTCTCTGGCAGGTCACAACTTTTCTGCAAGGTATACCACCTTCTGCAGTCACCTTGCCATTTCAGTAGTTTCTCTGAAGATATTTGTCCACTGAGCCTCAGAGCAACAGAATCTTGCCTTTTGGACATAGCATTTACAAGAGTGTCTGGAGTTCTAACATTCTGTAGTGTGCCTTTAACTATACTGGTTTTTCTGACATATACATTTAGAAAAGTCTGTCAATACACTAGGCACTACATCCAACTTTTCGACATTTGCTGAAGGATCCATTATGATTCATATTCCTCGAGTACTTCTGGAAAAAAAGTGAAGCATTAGATAGTACATAATAAACATTATGATAGTAATAATAATGGATAACTGAAGCGAAGAGACTTGAAGAAAACAATTGTTATAAAAATAATACTGTTGCAATGCATTCTTCATATTAATGACAAGTAATTTCCAGAAATTCCCCATTCATAACAATATAGTAAACCCACCAGTAGTATTGAAATTGGTGTTAAGAGAGTCCTTGACCCTGAAATCATATATTCAGACACCAAAATCATGTTTCTATGACAATTAGAAGCATAGATATGAACATATCTTACAAAATGGGGAGCTGCGTAAGGAGACTGATTTGGTACATACGGACCAGAATATATGGCCATTTATTTCAGAAGGTTGTCCGCTTGAAAATTATTCTACTAGGACTGAACTTTCAAAATCAGCAGCGAAAGCTTTTACAGCATGAAATTACAATTTCGGCCCTGATGATCCCCGACTAAAGTACATACGGTTAACTTGACGGAAGGCATACACGGCGAAGAATAATTTTCACTGGATTTACTAGTTAACTTTTCCTTTATCACTTTCATTAAAGCGCATGAAATGTGGAAGCCCTTTTATTGCCAACGTATGGTATTTGGTGTTATTCCTGTTCCAAAGACCTGGACTGATCGCCCTAATAGCTTTGTTTTTCTCAGCTGGAATAGCCAACTCGTGTCGTCTGTTACTGTTAGTACGTAATAATGCCGTGGAAGGGTTGAAGTCTCTTCTCCTTTATTATATGATCTGCTGTAACAATGAACACCCTATCTTTTCTCTGTAGAATTTTTGGACCTCTCTCTCTCTCTCTCTCTCTCTCTCTCTCTCTCTCTCTCTCTCTCTCTCTCTCTCTCTCTCTCTCTCTTCGTATGCGTGTTTTTGTATTGATAAAGAACTTGGAAGTCTTCCCTTTCTCTCTGTCTTATTTTTGTAGCATTTTATATTTTAAAGTAAAGGTTCCTATTCCGAAGTAAAACTTTACTTTCATTGATTCTTCCAGTTTAAGGTTGTAACATTTAGTCGGTTTCTTTGTCTCCGTGGTCTCTTTCCAAATTGTAGGGTGAAAGTATTTCTTTGTGTTCATGTGTACCCACTTTTATTTCTTTCCTTTCTCTCGTTCGTTTTTATCCAACGGATAGGGTGGTCTCTCTATTCTTGTCGAGCCTTGACATCCTAGTAGATTTTTTTTCTTGTTTTATCATCAATTAGAGTCCATCCTTGAACAACTCTCTCTCTCTCTCTCTCTCTCTCTCTCTCTCTCTCTCTCTCTCTCTCTCTCTCTCTCTCTCTCTCTCTCTCCCCTAAGAGAATATTATGTAAAGGAAAGACGGAGTAACATGACATGGTAATGATGCTACATCTGCAATACTTCGGTGTATTGGATGTTGCCTAATTTCTTAAAGTTTTACTGTGCTTTTGCAAATATAAGAGTATCCTCCACTCGCCGGATGACACAAGTTTCCTACATGCATAGGATATCATTGACAGTGATTGGCGTGAATATCAGTTAAACTTAAATTGTGGATGAGTGCGTGTCATCAGATTGGGACTGACTCATGGCATACTTCTATCCCCATTAACATCTCAACAGTCATTTTTCTCTCCAAAGCAAGTTTTAAACATTTCACTTAGATTTTATAATTCACTGGATTAGCAGTGAAGTGTATATCAGCACTAAACACTGATTCCTCTTAATTCGAAATGTCTGAACACGATTTCCGTTTAAGTGTGAGTTGGGACAGCCAGTATAAACACGTTTTTACTGTATTTAAGTAAAAACATTACACAAATCGTGACTATTTACAAAATTCTTAGTTACGTATTTATCGTGGATTCGAGTTTGCCTATTTTCCCAGTGCCTTCTCTTATTTTTGGGATTTTTGACAGTAAAGAATGAAATCAAGAAAGAAAATTTGCCAGCAGTTTTATAAAAATAAAGGAAAAGCGAAAAAATACGAAACGTTCTGGGTACTGTCATACCAGCATGTACCCTATCGAAAAAAAAAAAAAGCTTTTCCATCAAACCAGTCCGCTGGGAAGTCTCAGAGAGGTTTCCAGAAGCGTTTGCCTTTAAAAATAAACTCTTCATAAAATGAAACTTTGCTATGAACGTAGGTTTTTCTGAACGTAAGTAGTCATACAAATGAGTAAATACAACACTGTTTTGGGAAAATTAGTAATTATCTTTATACTTATTAGGATGTTTTCTAATTGCCTGTACTTTGATCTATTGTTCGTACCATTATACTTTCCCGGAATTCAGAGTTTATGCTTATATTTTAGAAGTCTCTTTTACTATAACATAATTTCCCTATATATAAACAAAAACTACTGGTGTGTTAACATTACTATACGCTGTGAAGATGAAAACTCGTTTAATCTCACGTATTTCCATTGATTTGCTTCATTTGACTTATATAAAGTCAAAATCGTTTCCTCGTTTTACATTGATATAACAAATAACATGTTTTAACTAAAAAAAACTCTATTTCTATCAGATGAGTTGGGTACTGTTTTTAACAAAATTGTCTCCATGATTCTCTAAATATAACTAACACAAGTAAGGCATTCACAGGCATGTAACTATATGGTGGTGAATGCCTTACTTGTGTTAGGTATATTTAGAGAATCATGGAGACAATTTTGTTAAAAACAGTACCCAACTCATCTGATATAAATAGAGTTTTTTGAGTTAAAACATGTCATTTGTTATATCAAAGTAAAACGAGGAGACGATTTTGACTTTATATAACTCAAATGAAGCAAATCAATAGAAATACGTGAGATTAAACGAGTTTTCATCTTTATAGCCTATAGTAATGTTAACACACCAGACAGAGTAAGAACTGCAAGAAAGGTTTTTAGCATGGGAAGGAGCCCTAGAAAGGAAAGAATTTAAAGTGAACATTGGAAAGACAGAACTAATGACTAGTAGTAGAGAAGGACATGGAGAAGTAAATATTTAAGTGGAAGATGGTACAGTGCTAAAGCAGAACAATGAGTTTTAACTATTTGGGATCAATAATAACAGAAGAGGGAGGCACTGAGAAAGCAGTGAGACAGACAGTGAAAGAAGCAGGGCAAAAATGGAGACAAGTAACTGGAGTTGTTTTAAACAAGAAAATGCCATTAAAGCTCAAAATGAAGATTTATAAGACAGTTATCAGGCCCGTACTATTATATGGGGCAGAAACCTGGGCACTCAAGAGGAAAGAGGAGGGACTGTAGGAAAGAACCGAGATGATGATGGTGAGATGGATTGCTGGAAAGGAGGGAGAGTCAAGATATAAGGAGAATGTGTGGTATATGCAATGTAAAGGAGAAGGCTAGGGAAGCTCGTTTGACATACTGTAGCCTTGTAATAAATAGAGAGGAGGTGAGATCAATCAAGAGAGCTAAGAACATGCCAGCGATGTGGAGGAGGAGTGTGGGGCGTCAGCAGATGAGATGGATGGATGTGGTGAGGTGGAACTAGGGGAAGAAGATGCTAGGAATAGAAATAGATGGAGAAGTTGACTCGAGCGGCCGACCCTGCTATACAGTGGGACTGATAAGGTCGAAAGAAGAAGTAATGTTAGCACACCAGCAGTTTTTGTCTATATATAGGAAAATTATGTTATAGTAAAAGATACTTCTAAAATATAAGCCTAAACTCTAAATTCCGAGAAAGTATAATAGTACGAACAATAGATCAAAGTACAAGGCAAGTAGAAAACATCATAATAAATATAAAGATAATTAATAATTTTCCCCAAAAACAGTATTGTTTTTTCACTCATTTGTATTACTACTTACGTTCAGAAAAGCCTCCGTTCATAGCAAAGTTTCATTTTATAAAAAAGAGTTTATTTTTAAAGGCAAACGCTTCTGGAAACCTCTCTGAGACTCCCCAGCGGACTGGTTTGATGGAAAAGCTATTTTTTTTTTTTATTTCGATAGGGTACATGCTGGTATCATAGTACCCAGAACGTTTTTTTTTTTTTGCTTTTCCTTTATTTTTATAAAACTGCTGGCAAATTTTCTTTCTTCATTTCATTCTTTACTGTAAAAAAAATCACAAAAATAAGAGAAGACACTGAGAAAAGAGGCAAACTCAATTCCATGATAAATACGTAACTATGGTGTGCATGCATGTATGAAAATTTCTCTGTTTTGTTCATAGAGATAGACGCCCACACACACACACACACACACACACACACACACACACACACACACACACACATACACACATATATGTATATATATATTACTTGGCATAGTCCAAGATGGAAAAAAATGGCAAAGAAAGATCGAAAAAAGCGCGTGATATCCATTGTTGCTTGAGTTCAACAGAGCTCATGATGTGCACATATAGATGTACCGCAGAGAAAAATGAAAAACTAGGTATTAATTCCGACCGGTTTCAACTTTAGTGTTTCTGAGAAATCTTCAAAAGTACTGATGCACAGTGGTGGAAATATAAAAGAACATACAGCCGGTTGAAAAAAGATATTTACACGTGATAAGTGGAAAAAAGATTTGAGCTGTAAAGTTATTAACGTGTGAGGCCAGTAATCCACTTAAAATCGTGTTTATTTGAGGTCTAGTCCCAGGTATGCTTCCATCCATAAAATTTATGTATTGTACATATTTCCATTTATTATAAAAATATTTCGGGTTTATATATTTGTTGGCTGATATTCATATTCTTTAAAAATTTGTCTTTCATAAAACTAGATTCTATCATTTTTATTTCCAGTAAAAATCAGCTTAAAGGTCATGGTGATAGAGAAAGAATAAGAGAGAAAAAGCTTATAAAATACATTTATAAACTTATAACGTGTTTTTTCCACCCTTCCCCCGCTCCACAAAGAAAAAGTACGATATCCTACCCCCTCATCCCCTTGACTTCAGTTATTTTTTTTTTTTACCGTATAATGAACCAAGAAATTTCAGACAATGGAATGAGATCCTATTTTTCCCATATCAATTGGGGGATATATTTTATTCTTCTTTCACATTCCACCCGAGATGATTGCCGACGGCTAATGGGTCAGGTAACTATAAGCTAACAGTCACTGACTCCATTATAATTCTTTCATTTCATCTCATTCTGGGTAATTGTGATCAAACAGAGATCATACAAATTTTCTGATATGTGTCCTTATCATTACATCATTTTCGTCGTGGAAAAATGCATTTAAAATGCATAATATAAATGTGATGAATTTGTCGATTTTTGTCGCCATATTCCTTAATTCATATAATACAATATATTTGTGCTACCACACACATACCTTGTTAAAGATCGTGAGTATGTTATAGATGAAGTAGTAATGATCTCTCCCAGGTGTGCGATAAAGTACAAACATTACAATTTATTGATATATATATATATATATATATATATATATATATATATATATATATATATATATATATATATATATGTGTGTGTGTGTGTGTGTGTATATATATATATATATATATATATATATATATATATATATATATATATATATATATACACATACATATATAGTGCTTATGGTGATTTAATTGAAGAACAGGCTTCAAAAGTCTACATATTTTTTCCATTTTCAATGGGATCTTTGGAAAAGGATGAATGAAACTGGACTAAAGCATAGTTTAGATGGTTAATTTCCCCAGCATGAGATACTCTCACTCTCCAGCAAAGATTGCACAGTAAATCTGTCAGGAAAGAGTTGAAATACATCTGTACTATATCTCGATCATCATCGATTATTACTTTGAACAGATATATGACGACCGTACAATTAACTCACAGAGTTGATCTAGTGAAAATATCTCAGGTACGATTTTCAAATTGTATGTTATATCAGTTCAAGATTAGGGAAGTAGATAAAGAATCCGAAAGCTATCAGATGACTGGAATCATTTTAAAGGTTGAGCAATAAGGAGGAGGGCAAAAGTCACATTTCTGCACTCACAGTAGTTTATACAATAATTTTTGAAAATTTGGCCTTACAGCCAAGCACTGGGGCACTTCCAACCCTTGAGACTCAGAGCTCAAGGGAAAGAAAAGAGGGCACCAGAGTGGTTGGACATCAAGATGAGAAAAAAAGGAAGTGTGAAGAGGTAAAGTAAAAGGATAAAAAGGGGATTCTGCAAAAACCTAAAATAATCCATGCAGTATACCACGTGAGGTGGCCTGATTTCCCCCTCCCCTCTAACAGGTCCAGTGTCACCCGGGAGAGGTCTAAATTCATAATGCTCACCCGAAGGTTGTGTTCTTCAGGGAGAGATAAAGAGCAGAGGAAATTAAGATTAAACCTCATGGCCTCAACTGTAATGTTTTCTGTCATTTACTTTTGCTTTTCATCCGCTTCTATGGGTCTCTTCTTATTTAGCTATTCTGCTTCTAAAGTTTCACCTTTCTTTAATTTTTACCTATCGCTCAAGTACGAGGCAGTAGGGTGAGAATAACGACTGCAGAAATTACCCAGTGGCCTAATATATCTAAATTATAACAATAGCAATGTCATATAAATATAGTATGGGATGGTCTTGTAAATGTTTATAAAAGCAACAACAAAAAACAAATAAATACCAGTCTTGCTGAAGAATGAGTGAGGATTAAGTCATTATTTTTTTTTGAATTCTTTCAATCATTCTAATGAAGAGGATAAAATAAAAGAGCACCCAAATTCAGTCCTGTAAAGAGATCGACGCAGCCTCTTGAAAATTTTACCAAGTAGAACGAATGCATAAGAGAATTTATTGAATCAAAATAAGAATAATTCCGTGAAATTAAGCAAATGAATATCTTTATCATTCACATACAAAGAGATAATGTGATCTCAACATTTTTCCGAAGGAAACCAATTAGATTCAATTTTAAAAATATAACACTTGAAATTCTAGAAGAAGGGACGAAAAGCAAGCTAGGTAAAAATAAATATTTTTGGTGTTATAATTTTCTAAAATATTAACTCCCCATTCAGATATGCTCTGGCGGTATAAGTAAAAAGTGACTTGTATAACTGGGAGATTCATGTGACGAAAGCACGTAATCGAAAGTTATTGATTGGAGAAAGAGCATTTGAGAGATTAGAACGTTATTATCAACACAACTTGTATGAGTAAGCATTTTCTGCGTTAATAAGAATAGGTGTGTCTGGATTATGTTGCGTTATGTCTGCTATTCTGGGAATACTGTGTAGCAGAACAAATAATATTAGAAACAAGCGCAACATGCGCCGAAGTTTCTTTGGAGCAATCGAGTTTTCTGTACATCGTATAACAAAGCCTCCGAAAATATCTTTCGGTGGTCTCGGTATAATGCTGTATGAGTCGCAGCCCATGAAACTTTAACCACGGCCCGATGGTGGCCTGGCATCGTTGCCAGATGCATGATTATGGCTAACTTTAACCTTAAATAAAATAAATACTACTGAGGCTAGAGTCCTGCAATTTGGTATGTTTGATGATTGGAGGGTGGATGATCAACATACCAATTTGCAGCCCTCTAGCCTCAGTAGTTTTTAAGATCTGAGGGCGGACAGAAAAAAGTGCGGACGGACTGACAAAGCAGGTTCAATGGTTTTCTTTTCAGAAAATTAAAAATCGAGCTTAGCAGGTAATCAGACATTCGTAAGATATGGAATTCACCAAGAGATCGGTTTTTATCATTCTCTTATAATACGTGTCGGCACCATAATATTAGAAAATTTAATCCTTTTAATTAATTCATCATGTCAACTCGTAATATAAATGTAACAGTCTTGCTCTTAGATAAAAACTTCTACTAATGATGCATATACCTTTTTTTTCATTCCTTGCAAAACTATTTCTACAGGAATGATGGTAGAGAGAGGTTTTGTAAAAAGATGAAAAATATTTTTAGGATGAAAATTAAATATCATTACGTTAATTTTTAGAGCATTTCGATAAAAGAAAATGTCAGATAAATACTGTAATTTGCGCAGTAGTTACATAATGTCCACGATCAATTTCCCATAGTTAAGCTCCCTTTAACGTGTGAAACGTAAAATTTTATCAGAGCTTAACGAAAAAAAAGCATAGGGGTAAAAATTAGATACAAATACTATAATTACAAAAACGGACATAATTTTTTGACATGTCCTTCATTAAAAATTTCCATTGCTAAAAAAGAAAACTATGTATGTTATTATTAGGTGTCATTACAAACAATTTTATATACGATAAAAGGAGAGTATGAAGTGGAAAAGTAAAAGCATTCAGCGACGCATTATCTGCCACCATTCTGTATTCGCAATGGATCTGGGAGAGATTGCAAACTCCCAAAGTAATATTGGCCTCACCACAAAGGCTGCCAGTTTAATAGACTTGGGCAGTCAAAGTTATGGCGCGTATCGACTAGAAAATTGTGATGAAACTCTATCTGGCTCTCTCGTTTCTCGAGCTGCTTTTCTTTTTTTTTTTTTATACCACACACACACACATACGCTCTCTCTCTCTCTCTCTCTCTCTCTCTCTCTCTCTCTCTCTCTCTCTCTCTCTCTCTCTCTCTCTCTTTGTTGAAATTTCGCCTTTATATTTTTATCCATTAATTTCTTTCCGTATTGCTTCAAACCTTTAACTGAAAACCCCGTATGAAGAGAGACAACAGGCTGTAAACTCTAAAGGGCTCCGAAGGCGATAAATAAATAAATAAATAAATAAATAAATAAATAAATAAATAAATAAATAAAAATATTTATATGATGAAATAGAAAATCAAACCGATACACCTGAATTCAAGAGACGTCAGCAGAAAGAATGAATGATTTTACTAGTCGCTTAAACGTTTGGAGATTATAAGAATATTCCACATTGTAGCTGTAGCCAAGATGAAACTTCTAGCAAACTGAGAACTGTTAAACCTGATGCTAGAAAACGAAACACTATGTTTGCAGCAATTACGTCAGGTAAAGAAGAGTGCATAGGATGTTTATCGCTGCAGTACATTTTATGCAGTAAACGTAATGATCCCATTTTGCGTTTATGCCACAGGTCATCATCAAGAGCTAGCAAAATAAACTTGAATGCAACTAAGGAAGAAAAAAAGAAAAAACTTTGATATAATAGTCTTATCATGAAAACTAGGGAAACACTTTCTCAAGATGCCAGCACACTGAAAAATAGAGGAAGCAATATTGAGGATATGCTTATCAAAAGTCAATATCTTATCAAAAGTTAGACCTAAAATCCTAAAAGATTCACTGACATCTAAAACCGTATAACTTAAATATAAATCAGGATGCAAAGGCACAACTGTTCTGGGTAGACTATCATGCTTTGAGTTTTAGGAGGGTCAGGTTCATGGGCCAACGACTACTTCACTCATAAGAACATTCCAAATCTCTATTCTGCAACCTCAGACCCAGGCCACGGGGAAGGAACAGCAGCTAGAAGAGTTATATTATCAGTGTAAGCAATCAATTTGTTCTTCAGACCAAGCCATATGAAATTGGTATAGATAATATACAGCTAAGGTCCAAGAATACTTCCTTGATCAGTACCTGAAATGCTAAAGCTACTATACTGCCCATCAACACAGATTCTTTGGATTCTGCCTATTAAAATTTCACTCAAGATATAATTAAAATGCCTCCAATTCAGAACAATCCTAGGTTGAAGATAAGCGTTGTATGATTCACGCAGTCAAAGGCTGCCCCAAAATCTTTACCGACCACGCCTGTTTTTGTACCTTCATGAAAAGCACTTTTCGAGACTAGATACTGACAAGACTGCAGCATAAGTACCAAGGCCTTTGCGAAACCGAAACCTACAATAACGGTTCTCAGTAACCTAAGATAAACAAGAGTAACTGGAAACAGCGTATATTCTCAAGGGCATGAGGGCGGACTTATTTCGTTGGGTAATACAGCAATATTTCCTTTCTTCCAAACAGAAGGAAATTTTACAAGTCCAACAAACTTTCTGAAAATAGTAGTAATCTTAGGAACAGTGAAACCAGCAGTGTTAAAAAAAAAAAGATTGGAAATATCCAGTAAAGGACTCGCCACACTGCTCACAAAGGTTTGAGACAAAAGTCTTGCCTTCTGTTTAGGGCAATATACAGCATTTCCAACAACTCCACAATAGGAGGCATGGTAGAATTCAGCTCCAAAGATCTGCACTCCCTGCAAGCTCTTTCAGCTCTCTCATGCATAACCTGAGCTTGACTTCTAATCTCAATGAAATTACACCACAAAAGTTCCGGTCAGTAGTTCCTCCATAAATGATAAGCTTCTTGTTCTTCATGGTAGGGTAGTTCACATACAACAATAAACCAAGGTTTATTTTTAAGGCGGAACTTGAAGATTTTAAAGTATTTCTCCTCTCGATAGTAGTGCTAAGATGATCATTCAGACTTCTATAAAATCACTCCAACTGAGCTCAATAAGATCACGGCGAATACCATTCCAGCTGGCCTGGGCTTTTAAGTATACCTTTCTTGCAAAGCTAATATTGATATTTTGTTGACCACTTGGAGTTTTATTACGCCCTTCTCATGCAATATGGTTGAAAATAAACATAACTGGTCCATATTTCTAATTCTCTGATTAAAGATGTTGCTACTAGAGCAAAATTATTCGGAAATGATAGTTCATTTGTTAGCAAGCAAAGAACTCAAACAACTTACAGAGAGATAGAAGATGGAATCTGAGAGAAAAATGGTGAGAAGGTCTTTTTTTTATTTGTCGGTCACAATTTTATTTTTTCTTGAGCTGTAAGGGCACGTCGGGTCCCTAAAGGAAATTGTAGGAGAGGATTTTTTAGCTCCTCGTTTTCAAATGGAAATCAAAGTTGGCAAGGCAATTATAAAGAATAGTAGGTCTGGCTCCTTTCTCGAACATCTTTTCTCCATTTACATCTCTCTCTCTCTCTCTCTCTCTCACACACACACACTTTTAAGAATTCGACAATATTCACGTCATAGATAAAGTAACACTGCTTATTACATTGCAGTGGCAGGGACAGTGGTGAAGTGTATCTATTTAGGAGACCCAAAGCATATACAAATATAAAAAAAAAAATATTAGTTTCATCAACGATTCGGAAATATTTTTTCCATAAGGTACTGGAGTATCATATCCAGAATTTAATGATAAATACTCTTTGAAATGTATATTGTGAACATTTGTTTTTATAAGTTTATAAATTTGTCATGTTATTCACAGGATAAGTCATCATAATCAATATGATTCTGATATTAAATTTGTTTAGACCCTTTTTTATATATAATATCTGTTAATTATGTTAAATACAAGAACTGGGGAAATCTTGGAAAATTACTTGAAAAATTAAATTTTCCTTCAAGCTGTAAATACATTTTTTCCATACTGCTGCTCTGTGGTCCTTTTAGTTATTGTAAAATTTAAAACTAACACAAATTTGTGTACAATTTAAAATCCTAGTAATCTGACATCCTCTTCACAAGACAAATTATTATTGCTACATAGGTTATGATGTTAAAATTCATTTATTTTTTCAGATACTTTTATACATATTTTCTGCTCATCATATTAAATAAGGGAAATGAATATATGGGAAAATTACTTTCCAATAATTTAATTGAATAATTTAAGTTTTTTCCACATATTACTACTCTGCGTTCCTTCTCTTCATGTTAAAATGATAATATAAATGAATAAAAAATATTACCTAATTTAGAGACAAGCTTGAATAGAAATAATAACAAACAGAGAACTCTAAAAACTTTAAGCCTTTTTGCAACTGTGATGTTTGATGTAAAAAGATTTGCATAATATACAGCTGGGGTGAGTATTAGTACATGTGACCGAATATTTTTTTTGTATAAAGCTTAAACGATCATATTTTAATATTTAATAAAGATTATCAGATGTTTTTCTTTAACTAAGAAAAATTACAAGACTTTTCAAGACAAATGAATAATGACCCGCCTTTTATCATACCCCATAAAGTTGTATTTTTATGAAAGTATCATTATTTACACAGTATACTGTGACTTAAGGAGGCTGAAGTAAATATATATCTGTATATATAAAAATGGACGTATGTATGTGCATGTGTGTGTGTGCGTGTATGTTCCACATACACTTTGAAATGCATCAAGCAATTTCAACCAAACTTGGTATACACGTGAATTACCATCTGGGAAAGACTGTCAGGGTAAGACATCACTGGCACCTAAGGGTGGAGTGTGGGAAGGGGAGTAAAATGTAAAAATTACAGAAAACGACAGATATTAGTGTCTAATCCATAGTTTTTGAGGTCGCTTAGATGAATGGTGACACTCCATTTGTTTTTTAGAAAAAGTTGCTAGAGTGTTGTCTCCCAAGTTTAGTAGATTCTATAGATTTTTATGTCGACGTAGTATCTTTGCAAATGAGCAAAAGCTTAGCAATACAGTGCCTTTTCCAAAGAGTGGCACATCTGAAGACTGCATTAACTATAGGCCAATCTCTATTCTCCCTGCGCTCTCGTAAGTTGCTGAAAAATTTATTTGTAAGCCGCTATATAAGTATGTTAAATCTAAAGGATTGTTAGCTGATAGTCATTATGCATATAGGAAGCTGCTAGGTACCTGTGATGCTCTTTTAGACTTGATATGCCATTTGCGAGGGAACCTTGATAAGGGTTTTGAGTGCAGAGTAATTCAGATAGATTTTAGTTCTACTTTTGGTTTAGTAAATCACAAGGCACTTATTTATAAATTCAGAATCTTGAATTACTTCAAGATTTCCTTACATGTAGGCAGCGGTGAGTTGCTGTGGACGGGATCTTCAGTGAACCCAGTCTTACTGTGTCTGGAGTTCCGCAGGGCAGTGTTCTTGGTCCACTGTTATTTTTAGTTTATGCAAGTGACACGGTTGATGGCCTGGAAAACAAGCTTGTTCAGTATTCTTATGATGCAACACTTGTGAGTGTAGTAAAGTATCCACTTTTGAGAAATGAAGCTGCCCTCACCCTCAGTCGGTACATGGACCGGATCAGGGAATGGTGTAGCAGATCTCGTTCAGATTTCCAACCCCATCCTCCCCTTCAGGTGGATGGAACTTTGTTGAACGAGTCTGAAGCTTCACTATTCTAGGTGTAACCTTTGACTCACATCTAACTTTTAAGAAACATCTAATTAAAGTTTCAGCAAATGCCGCACAAAAGTTAGGTATTGTTCGTAATGCCTCATATATTTATAACAGCGATAAAATCAGTGCAACCTGTTTTAGGTCATTTGTACTTCCTTTAGAAGAATATTGTTCTCCGGTGTAGATGTCTGCTTCTGCCAGAGATTCATCTCTTTTAGAGACAGCGGTTCCTGGTGGTAGGTTTCTGTTTCCTAATAGTAGTAGTCATGACTTGGACCATCGACGGATGGTCTCTTGTTTGTCACATTTTTATAAGCTGCATCACCTTTGCAATTGATCCCTGATACCCTTTATCTGCCGAAAGCAACCAGATTCGCTGACAGCAGCACCAATATTCAGTAAATGTGCCTCGCTGTCGAACTTCTCAGTTTCGGAGATCCCCTATTCATCACACCGTTGGACTGTGGAACAGCCTCCCGGAGGATGTTGTGCAATTGGAACCTGAGAAGTTCAAGCGAAGGTGCAGTGCATTACTACCATAATACTATTCTCCTTGCGTTTTAATACATTTTTATTTGTTTGTTAATGTATTAATTAATTTTTTTCTTTTTTAATAAGTGGGATCTCTTCATTCTGTATTTCCCTTTACCTCCTCTTACTTCTTCCTAGTGAACACCTTATTCTTTGGAAGCTTGAACCCTTGTGGGCCTGTTCCATATGAATAAGTTGCATCTTCGAATCATATATATATATATATATATATATATATATATATATATATATATATATATATATATATATATATATATATATATATATATATATGTATGTGTGTGTGTGTGTGTGTGTGTGTGTGTGTGTGTGACGTTAAATAAAAGTTCCAGTTAGTAATCCTTTTATCTTTGAACATGGATACACTGGCACTTATTTCCTTAGGTACTGACTGAGACATTCATGATTAGAATTTCCTCTTTGAAAGCCCTTAGAAGATTTGCATCACAAAAAACTCATTTCTCTTCGTTCACCTTCAATTATCACAGAAAGATTGTAATCGAAATTTTTAACATAATTTTAAAATATTTATGTAGTTTGTGGGAAATATGGTTAAAGTTTTTACTTTACACGACATAAGCATGTCAGAGGAACTTTAAGTTCAATACGTGACGTGCATTTGAATAATGGAATAAATTAGTTGTTTTGTATGAGTAATAGATTAAGGTTTACACTGCATGATAGTGTCAAAAATTATATATTTGTATACAAAGAAACTAAAATTATAAAATATCTTATTTTTTGAAACTCTAGCAAGGCATTTTGTTTCATATAATCATTAACACAATTAGTCCATATATATATATATATTATATATATATATATATATATATATATATATATATATATATATATATATATATATATATATATATATATATATATATATATATATATATATATATATAAATATATATATATATATATATATATATATATATATATATATATATATATATATATATATATATATATATATATATATATATATATATATATATATATATATATATATATATATATATATATATATATATATATATCACCTCTAAATCTTATTAGATAAAATTTTTCACAAATTGATTTTATTCAAGATTACTTATGAATTTTGGTCTTGCGTGCAATAATAAGCTGTTATTTTGTTAACTTCGTTTCCACTCTTGCTGATATGAAGATGAAATTATCCAATTGAAAAAGAAATTGGATTCGAAATAGGGTTAATAGATTATTGATACGAAGAAAATAGAGCCAGTTCAAAGAGTATTTGTGAAACATTCTTTTTAATCCATTCATAATTTTTGCTCATATATTCGTGTATGTAGCGTAGGAAAGTAAGGCTGAATTTATATTTTTCTTTTTTATTTCACTTTTCTACAACTGAGATATCTTCCGTTGTTCATGTTTATTTCTACGACACCTTGTTTAATGCAATAATTATTGCACTGCAGGAATTTCGTTATCATAGCTCTCTTGAACAAATAAGTGTTTTATTACTCAGATTACCAAGTTTTGTAGCCGAATCTTTATTTATTGCTTTTCTCTATTTCTTATTTCAATGAAGCATATTGTGGTTCTGATGATTTTATTATATGTGCTTGTTAATTATGTCATTTTCAATTCTCTTCTAGCATTTTGGTAATATGCTCCAGGAAATACACTGAAAATCATCTTTAATTCTTACAGGCATGTGGAGATTATTTTGATTACTTCTGTGAGAATTTATTATAAACCACGTGGTCAACACATAATCATATAGAGGTGAGTTATATGTTGTTTTTTCATCTTTGACAGTCTGGCCAATATTTATGTGACATCTCTCTCTCTCTCTCTCTCTCTCTCTCTCTCTCTCTCTCTCTCTCTCTCTCTCTCTCTCTCTCTCTCTCTCTCTCTCTCTGCATTTGAACATGGCTAAGAAGTGAGCTCCGACCATTGCTTCTATGTACTCCTCTATTCGAATTCTCATGATATAGACTAAAATAAAAGTGATGACACTGCAAATACTTAAGGTCATTATTGCCAAGTTAGGTTATATTAACGTCGCTACAAATAATACCACCGCTTACTACTAATAAAAATTATACTTTACACCAGGGCACGCATTATAGTTCTTCAGTGCATAGGTACTTCTCCTCATGATTCTGAACACAGAACAACTGGTTGTTAACTTTCGTTTCACCATTAGTAATTAGTCCAAATTCCTATAATATATGGAAATAAAAGAGAAATCTATCATTGAACAATTTGAAGAACGCATCTCTCTTTGTAAGCTTTTTAATTAATATTTTAGAAGGGGTCTCGTGATGCTTTCAGGACTCAGGAAGCCATGAAAATTCTAAAGAATAATTGAAAACTTCATTAATATATAAAAGCTGATGTTTATTTTTATTCTCATCATAAATAACAGGAAGCCCTTCTTAAATTGCAGATATTTGATGGGAATAATTAATACAAAGCTGACACTGTAAACTCATGCTAAAAACGACAATTCTTCTAGATATGGACGAAGAAGGCAGTAAAGCCTTATTATTACTTTTAAATAGTTTACGGATTATAAGTTCCCAATGGTAACGTATTCACCTATTTCATCCTTATCTTTAGAGATTCCGGTTGAATTATTTTTCGAAACTTCTGGCTATGGATCCTTAAGTATTTGGTTTTTAGTCAGTGGCAAAGTAGTCTTTAACACAGGCAAGTTTGAGAGTCATTTGGGGAAACTAATTATTGTAAGCCAACGTATTCTGAAGTAGTTTGATCATGCATAGACAAGAAAGATATGGGGTGACGAAATGAGTAGTACAGTATGTAAGTTTTGCATGGTGGATGACTTCAGAAGCAGCTTAAAAGAGGTGATATTTTGGAAGGATGACAGCTTAAGAATTAAATTGGGTTATGGGTGAATGGGAATACTAGAGGTTCTTAGGGGTTACCGACGCACGTTTATGAGCCTCTTGCAAGTGTGTGCATTACATAGTTATTGATTTATCATATTATTTTGTCAACAAATCTCAATAGCACTATTCATTCTTGTTTATTTTGAAAGGTTTGTATTTACCTGATATCAGACATAGAAAGCACTACATCAACTAAATCACAATTATTACGATGATACACGTTCAAATAGCGAGATAATTAACATAAAAACGACGTTTACCTAAAGAGAAGTAAAATCTTCTCATCAACAACTATGGCCAACGCTGGACTATTTATTTATAGTTATAAATATCTGTCCACCGGTCAACAGGGCTTTCTTTATGTTTTAGAAGGTATTTTGAAAATAAACAGGACAAGCAAACATCTTTGAAATAGGACTTGGCAAGGATATATCCTCTGCTCTCCTCTGGCACTTGAGACTTGTATCCAACCCAAGAATCAATGGGACACCTTCAGGTTTCCCGTGCTGGAACTGCCGCTACCCGATGTGCGTGCGTCTTAGGTTGTGTCTCAGCTTACGTGTGTGTGTGATATAATTTAGCACATATTTACATGTAACATAATTCAAACATATGTTTACTTGTAACATAATTTAACACATTCACACAGCTGCCCCTAAAAAAATAATATTCTCATTCCCCTAAAACGCCCTCTCTCTCTCTCTCTCTCTCTCTCTCTCTCCCCTTTCTTATATTTTCTTATTCTCCTTCCTTAACCATTCTGGAGAGGAGAGAAGAGTGCTATTAGGAAGTGGGTGTATTGGATCAATTAGGAGGACAGGGCGAAAAATAACAAATGGTGTCAGAAAGAAACAGGGAAACCCACTCGAGTCTCTTTTCTGCTCCGGATTTTAGCGTGATCTTCTTTCCCCTTATCCTCTCAAGTGCTCAAACAGGATTTCGTTAATAGCCCTTTGGAAGATCCCTATAACTTCATTTCTGAACCGGCAAGGATGACGGAGAAAAATGTTTTCCGCTCAGATTCTATATAAAAGGAGAAATACTAGGAACATATAGTATCATTAGATATATATATATATATATATATATATATATATATATATATATATATATATATATATATATATATATGTGTGTGTGTGTGTGTGTGTTTGTGTTTATCAATATATGTACATACACACACACACATATATATATATATATATATATATATATATATATATATATATATATATATATATATATATATATATATATATATATATATATATATATATATATATATATATATATATATATATATATATATATATATATATATATATATATATATATATATATATATATATTCTGACTCACATCAGGATCGAACCCAGGTGTTTCAATTGAAAGAAAAGGGCGCTGTCCACTAGGTCGTACAAGTCATAAAAGAAGTTGGAACCTGAGGGCAACTGCACCCAAGGAATTACCTGGGCAAGCCAACTGCTTGCATACCAGCGTGTTTTCCCCGACTCAGCTTGCCCGGGTAATTCGTTGGGTGCAGTTGCCCTCAGGTTCCAACTTCTTTTATGAGTTGTATGGCCTAGTGGGCAGCGCCCTTGCCTTTCAATTGAAAGGCCTGGGTTCGACCCTGATGTGAGTCAGAAATTTATTTCTGTTCCACACGTGATTGTGTTGATTATTTCTATATATAGTTTAGGCCTGTTTAATGGTAAAAAAAAAAATTAATCACACATGGTAATAAAATGAAGACATTTCCCTTTCACGTTTAAACTTCAACTCAGACCATGAACCATCCGCCATTCATTTTCCATAGAGAATGAAAAGAATTCATTCTTGTCACGTAAACCCACATCTGCCGCGCTCAGCTATTCATTTCATTCTCACCGTGATGAAGCAATGTAGTGTTTTGTTACTATACGCTGAAAGAGGTGCAGTTGAATGGTTTTGTTTTCCGACATCAAACATCTCAAGTTACTCCTCTTTGGATATAAGCCTGGCTTTTCGGTCTGGTGTCATTCCTCCTTTTTTTTTCAATTATAACCTTCTGAATGAATATTTTCCACTAATTTCACATATTCACCCTTACATAAACACTTACTCTTATATTTCACGTATGTGTATTTATCTCTTTTTTTAATAATAAGTTTACGAATGGAATGTTTCTATTATTCTGACATTTTCATTGTGTCTTAAACACTTAAACTCATTAACTCTATGAGTAAAAAGCCACAATAATGTAAATGAGAGACTTTATTTTTCCAAAATACAAAAACGATAAAACAGGGGAGCTTTCGACCGTTTGCACAACGATCCTCTTCAGCCAACTGAATAAAAATTCTTGTTTATCTTAAAAAGTCAAATTGAAAAGAATTTTTGTGACAGTCCAGGAAAACATCGAACAATCTTTCGGTGTGAATATAGCAGTTATGTAATGCTGTTTCCTCGTATCTGTGAGCCAACCGTTGTGATCTTCTTATGGCTATCGCTCGATCGCACGGTGCTCATTACTAAAATTTTAGTGACTAGGTGATTCTTGGGTGGTGAACGACTTTCTGCATCGGTGCCTGTTGTTTCTGCGACAACTGTCACTTCGACAATCTGTACGGGGGACGATGAGGGGAGACACAGTTAGCTGAAGAGGACCGTTGTGCAAACGGGCGAAAGCTCCCCGTTTTTCCTTTTTGTATTTTGGAAAAATAGTCTTTCATTTACATTATTCTGGCTTTTTACTCATTATATTTCCGATCACAATATAGTGATGCACCACAGATTAACTCTATTGCTAAGGATCGTAAAAGACGGAAAACCCCTGCCTTATCATGATCTTATTTTTGAGAAAAACAAAATAACTTGAATAGCGAAATAATACTCACATAACATGGAACAGCATATAAAGGCTTTCTCTCCCATAATCAGTATAGAGTCCACAAAGAATGCCAACTGGCCCAGAGTTCCTTTCAGGAATTTTATAGGTCTCTTGTTATAGCTCGTAAAATTCCTAGGGTATTTTACAGTTGTCTAGAACAAGCACACGTCAGCTAAAGTTGATGTTTTACAACAGATATCCTCACTGTATAATAATTCCAGTGATTTTAAATGGTAGATCGTTTCTGACCACAGTGGACTTGTGAAAATTCTCTTATCCATCACTGTTGGTGAACTTGGGAGATCTACTTGGCCCTACCTCTTTCCTCTGGCTTATGCATTCATACTTCTGTGAATCTAAAGAAATGGAACGGCAATAATTAGGTACAGCCCCGGTGGCATTGTATTTGGAATTATTCACGAAATTTTGAAATCGAATCAGTTAAGAACTCCGACCCTGTTGTATGAATGCGGGATATAATTCTATTCATCCTACGAACAAACTGAGTCATATGCTCCTATTAAAATATTAAAAGTAAAATATGCATTAACCACAATGTGTACGCTTTCTTGTTTTTTGTTCTGGGATAGTTTAATTTTTCGTAAGAATATACAGTACTGTGTGGTAACATACATATATAAACAAAGATTTTCTATTACAACTCCTGTACGTTGGTTTCCTCGAATTCCTCAATTTGGCTTCTGTGAAATCAAAATAACCGTCGTTAATATAGTTAAAAAATGTAACTTCATAATCTACTGTGTGCTGTGTTTGACATTTCTGAAATATTTTGTAATATTACAAGAATCGGAAAGCATCTTTAGTAGTTTTCTCATATATAGCTTTCACCCCTACACTAGGTTTTTTGAGTAATTGAAATCCATAAACTGTTGTTACCTACTAAACACAATACATAATATATATATATATATATATATATATATATATATATATATATATATATATATATATATATATATATATATATATATATATATATATATATATATATATACACATATATTTTATATATTATGTATATATACATATATATATATATATATATATATATATATATATATATATTTATACATACATACATACATCCACATACATCCACTTATATATCACAACTACATAGGCAAAAAGAAAATAGGGTAAAATATAACAAAACACAAGTTCCGAAAATCACTTTTTCCTCCAGTAGAAAGAATCCCATGAAAATTTCCCGAAGCAATTTCATCCCCGGACTGTTAGCAGTGAAAACATTTGCCCCTTTGGTTCATGATTAGCAACGACGAGAATGCCCTAACAAAAGTCCTGAGAGACATTTGCATACGTTCTTTTAGAGGTTGGATCCAGAGCATTTTTGTTTCATGAAGCTTTTGTTTTCGTTTTTTGGGGATTTCAAATTCCTGTTCCTACACATAAATGAAGACTAAAAGCCTTTGTCACGTTGTCGAATAAATACAATTTTCCCCTTTGATATCAATTGGATAATCTATGCAGATAAATACGGAAATAAGGAAAGCATATCTTAGTTGGTACACTATCCTAACCAGTTACAGAACTAGTTTGAATGATCAGTATTGGGAAATGTTAACAGTAAATTGATTGACAGTTATGATAGAGAAACTTTGCCCAAATATATTCATGAAATTGTGGCCACAAATGATAGATTGTCTATGATGAAAATATCAAATAGTAAACTATGTGAAAACTGCAAAGGGCCAGAAAACGTGATGCATTTAATTTATTTCTGTAACTGTAACAAGAAACTGCTTAATTGGTTTTGTGATTTATTAAATGAAATGTATCACACCAAGACGAAAAGTTTATTGAAAATTTTAAAATTGGATTTTGAAGCACAATCAAAAAAGGACAGGGACACTGCTGTAATTTTGATTTGTGACTATGTTGTTGGGATTTGGTTAGCCCACAAAGCGGGATAAAAGAAAACGATAGTATCAGGAGGTTTATAAAAGCAAGGATAATAAAAAATAGATATGTACTAATAAAATCTTATATGGGTAACTACAGAAAAATATTAACATTGAAATACATAGATTATTTGTAAAATGTACATGATAAAATATTTGTCAACCCGAATGGTACGATAAAATTATATTTGTTTTTGGTAAAGTTAAGTTAACTTTGATTAAATTCTGATTGTAATACTATTAAAAATGTAAAATATTGTATATTTTCTCTAATAAAAGATAAACAAATATAGATGAAAACCCATCGTGCCACTTTTGATAAAAAAAAAGTTATTAACGCTCGGTAGATAGTCGTTTGTGGAAGAATAAAACAAATTATCTTCAGAGAACAAGACAAACTCACATTATATATATATATGTAGTGTATATATATATATTTATATATATCTATATGCATGTATATATATATGTGTGTGTATATATATATATATATATATATATATATATATATATATATATATATATATATATATATATATATATATATATATATATATATATATATATATGAAAAACTGGAATTAGAGTAAGCGCAAGAGCAAATGTTTGTAGGCTTCCAGTAAACTGAAAAATAGAACGAAAACTGTTGTTTTTCGCTATGTTTTTAGGGCGGGAATGTCAGTAGCCCGGAATTTTTAAATCAAGAACTTAACAAGGTTCATGAAAGTGCAGATAATTTTGGGGCATCCACATAGCTCCATCGAAAATACCTCTTATGAACCAGGAAATCATTTTATGGTCTGGCGAACCATTAGAGTTCGAAAAAAAAACCTTCTAGTACATCCTTCTTTTATTTAATGTGTAAACATTCCGAGACATTGGTTAATAATGTATTTTCTGAAAACTTGGTGACAATTAGTAATATGCGTACAATAAATTTTCATAGTAAAGAAACTAGATTCTTATCATAAAAAAAATGATAAAACGTACGTGGGACAAAATCGGGAAACGTTGGCTACGTGATTGAACAACATGCAGTCAGGGGCCTATGAACCTCCTAAAAAGTGGTGGGGGGGGCGGCCAAGGGACAAGACAAAGTTGCCAAAATATAGAAATTAAATGCATGATTAGGAAAAAAAAGACAGTATCTGCCGAAGCAAGTTTAATTATTAATAGGTTGTCCTAATACAGTATCTCTAAGTTGTTTCAGCAGTGATCATTATTGCCCAAAATAACTTACATATATGTAGAGCTAAGGATTAATCTAGGATTGTCGGTGAACTGTCCAAAGAACTGAAGTCTAGTATTGTTCTTTTTTGATAAAGTCTATGGCCATCTGCTTTGTGTTTAGATCATCTGTTAACCCTTTATGGGCATGTAGGAGTAAGACGTTATTTAGTCTACTTTGACACAGTGGAGCGAAGATAAGTTTTGATCCCATGAGGAGTTGAGAAATTCCTTTCTGATGTGGCTGTGGTTGTTGGAACGGCCAGGTAAATCTTTATAAGTTAATTGAGTTCAGAGACCATAGCAGCAGCAACAAGATTATTTTCCCGTTACTGTAATTCATCAATAACTGTAAATATAGTAGTCACCTTACTAGAACCACCAATTTCTCCAACTTTGCACTGGGTTTTTAGCATGGCTAGTTCATGATAAAGTTTTTCAAGTCAATGCCTTTGGAGTACATGGTCAGTGACTCGTATTTCTGCTGGACCTACAGTAGCTGATGTTATTATGATAATTTCCGTTTCATGAAGAATGTTGTAGCTGGCACTCCGAAATCGATCAATGAGTTTGCGTTTCATCAAGTCTAGTACTTCATAGTACTGAGTGTGATAGTATTCATCAACATCTGATGGGAAATGTTCTGCTGCACTTCCATCATCAACTTTCTTAGGTATGTCTCCTTCTTGGTAACTTTGGTTCCTCTATTTCCTCTGTCTCTTGCTGCCATTTGAACATCTCTGAAGAAAGTGCTAAACTTCTCATCACTCTGAAGATCAGCATAGTACTTTCTGGCAAAGTCTATAGCTTTGGTAGCATCATGAACTGAGATCTTTATAGCTTGGAGATTTATTGATAGTATCACAGAGGCTGCAAAGACCAAATGTCCCAATTTCAAATCAAAAAATGTTGAAAACTTCTTCATTTTAGCCATCTGTGTACCAGCTCATTGGGAGTATTCATCACTGGTAGTGGTGTTGAGTTCTTCCAGAGTTTCCAGAAGGACTTGGTAGTTTTCAAGGATGGAATTAAGTGACTTGGCACGGACAGTCCATCTGGTTGGATACAGAGGCTTGAGATTTCCAGAAACCCGAGCCAGCACTTTCGTGCTTTGATTTGAAGAGACCTTCTCTCTGGGGGGAAAGCTTTATGAACTGTAAGATTTCATGTGCCAAATCAAGATCATCTCTAATTGCTGGACACTTCCGAGTGACATCTAGGAGACACAAGTTGAGAAAATGTGCCAAACAGTGCACTTTCAGAGCTATATGGTATTCCTTCATTGCCCTAGCTGCAAGCCCTTTAATTCTTCCCTGCATATTGCAGCTGTCATACCCTTGTCCACGGCAGTGTTCTAATGGTAGTGCAAGACGAACTAGTACATCTTTCAAGGCAGTCCATAGGATTTCATTAGTTATGTTGGGAACATTGACCATGCCAACAAAGTCTTTGTGAATTATCATGTTATTGTCAGCCCAACGAACTGATACGCTGAATTGTTCTTTATTTGATATGTCCGTAGTTTCATCACAAAGGATTGCATAGAACTTACTTTCTTTGATTTTCTTGACAGCATCATATAGAACAGAGTGTCTCATCAAAGTTATGAGTTCATTGATGATCTCAGGAGATGTGTAGTTGGAACCCTAAGTCTACATGGTGCTTAGGATAAAGGTCACTGACCCTTAGTTTCATTAAATGCCAAAGATTCCCCTCTGTTTCTATGTGTCCTCTTATAGCAAGCCCTTGCCTAATGTGTCCTCTTATAGCAAGCCCTTGCCTAAGAAGGAACTGAAGTGATGTCAGCAAAGTCATCAGCAAACGCCTTCAGTTTTCTTGGTCAATCGTGCGCTTCATGACAACAGTGGTCAGTGACCATTCTCATTGGTACTGTGTATATCAGCACTGCAAAAATAAGGTCAACACCAAGATGTCACTATTGCTGAGTCAGAGATAATCAGCAAAGATTGATGGACACAGTGTTGCCAAAAGGCATCTGAACACAGAGTTGCCAGACGACATCTGGACAGTGTTGCCAGATGGCATCTGCCATATTTCTGGAGAAACTGGAGTAATGATTCCTGGATTTCTAACAAATATATATATATATATATATATATATATATATATATATATATATATATATATATATATATATATATATTAAATTTTATATATATATATTCATTAAATTTTTGTTGTAAAAAAAGTGACGGGGCAAAATATCCTGTTTGCCCCTCTCTGAAAAATGTGGGGCGGCACATGCCCCCTCTGCCCCCCCCTCTTCCTACGCCTATGTTGCAGCAATATAAGAGGGCAAGGACGCGTACCAAGGCAAATGCATTATTTATACACATCAATGATAGTAGTTAGTGTATGTTCATCATCATGTGTAATACGTTTATTACGTCCATGAACAAACCGTCCGTAAACAGACCAGGAGTGAAAAGGTTAAAGCATAACTGTTTAATAACGTCTCCGCACTCAAATGAATTACTCTCTAATGCCATCAAAGTGCGAACTCTTTTTCCCATGTTTACCAGCTGCGTGATAAAGGTGTTTCCGCAGTGCCATCAGTCATCCCTAGATCCTTTAAGCTGCCAGTCAGCTGCCTCCTGCTGGGTAATTAATCAAGGTGAGCCTTAGAGCCATGCTTTATCTCAAGGAAGAGCCCCTGAACATGTTGGCCCTCTTCTTCCGCGCTAATTTTCCCTGGCTAAGACTTGTCCCTGATATTTTCATCACGCGCCGTGTTTGCCGTTTCGGAAGATTCACGATTTGGTCGAGTGCTTCTCAAGCATCCAAACAATAATAATGGTGGTCATAACCATGTTTATTAGATAAATCTATAATTAAATGATAGTTGAATTCAGGTTTGAAAATCCCTTTATAGTTTTTATGTTAATTTCATTGTTAAAGTATGTGAGCATCCATGTAAATTTAGTAAGAGCTCTCGGCAGGGAACATATTTTGTAGGATTATGTATTATAAGCAAAAGACGCAACTGAAAGTTTATGGAATAGTTCTCATAGCCTAGCAAATAATCAGCTATGAGATAATGAATCGTATGAAAGAATAAGAGGAATGAAAATAATGAATTAATTGCATTCAGTCATTTTATGGCATTTTAGGATAGTAACTACATTCAACAAACTATTAATCTAAAATGTAACAATGAATAGAGGATAGAACACTAAAACGACGTTTAATTTTCTAAATATATGCCATAGAGCATAGAGTTGAACATGCCATTTCCTTTAGTCTCTTTAGCTAAAAGTAAAATATGTACAGTATACCGTTGTCATCTACCAATATATTTGAAAAAATAGTTTAGCAAAATGCACAACTTCACCGCCTCCTTATAAGTATGATGTATATAAACAAAATATCCATTGTTTCGATAGCTTGACTCCTTATCTAGACAACAACGGAAGACCTGAAATTAAACACTGAGACCTCCCTTATCATTTTCAAGGAAAGGAGATAAGAGCTAAATTCCTTTGTCAGCATCTAATGTCTCGTTGCCTATGCAGTGGCAAAAACCTTGAATTTAGATGGCGTGCTCTCAGAATTTTTCAACGTTATCACTACAATTGACTTTATCACACTGTCTGCTTATGTGTTTCTGCGTCCAAATACACACACACACACACACACACACACCCTTTGTATAATATATATAAACATATATATATTATATATATATATATATATATATATATTATATGTATATCATATATATACATATATATACATGTATATATACATATGTATACACATACATACATACAGATATATATACATACATACATACAGATATATATATATATATATATATATATATATATATATATATATATATATATATGTGTGTGTGTGTGTGTGTGTGTGTGTGTGTGTGTGTGTGTACATATAAATTCTCCTTCTTCACCTTGATTGACACTCAACAGTTTCTGTCCACCAGTTATCAATCTATGCTAAGCTGACAGAGCTTACCAGCAAGTGGGTAACATTCACCCAAATCCTGTCTGGCTCTTCTAACTATCACTGGCAAAAAACTGATGAGATCACAAAAGGGGTAGTAAAGTCCAGCCACAGGGGACAGATATGGAGGTCATTGGCTACAAAGGAAGGGGTAAGGCATATGATTTTACTCCGCAACCTGATGAATTATGATGAAAGAGAAAAGTAGAAGTAGGAGTCTTTTCTCAAACAGTATAGAAAGTGAGTGCCATTATAATACGCACAACGCCAACCAGAGATAGACACTAACACTTCTTCAAGCAATGCAATTTGAAGACATATAGCAAATGTAACCTAGAAGCACGCGATCATATTAACGCTACGCTTCTTTGTGGGTAACATTTTTTCCTCTCCTCTTTTCTTCTTTATCGTCGAGAATAATACGGGCGAACTCATTCCGATTGTTGCTGTTGCAGAGACTAGAGTAATATTCAACAAAAACCTGGACCGGTCCAGTGTTGGGAGGTACTCGAATCAGGCTCTCTTGCATAATTTCCACATCATCAGCGGTGGTTCGTCCAAACCGAAGCCTATTCAATATGTGTATTATAATTATAGGCACTCGCTTTCTATGCTGATTGAGGAGACTCCTACCTCTACTTTTTGCTTTCATCATAATTTATCAGGTTGCCTTACCCATTCCTTTGTATCCCCTGACCTCCATATCTGTCTCTAGTGGCTGGGCTTTGCAACCCCTTTTGTGATTTCATAACTTTTTTGCCAGTGATTTCAGTCATTTTTTTGCAATGGCAACGCCCCAGATCGAGAAAAATGTGGTAACAAAGGAATGGAGCTTATTTAGGTATTATCATATCATTAGCCTGCTTACTGTGGGTTTCCCGGGTTCAGAATCTAGGCTAGCCTAGGCCTAGTCGCCACCCGAGTTAGGTGGAATAGGTTAGCGTACCTGACTATCAACTATCTCCATATGTTTTGATATATATTAGCATACTTTCTTATAGGTCTAGTTTAAGACTATAATGCCTGTAGGGGCTCTCCATCATATCTGAAGTACTCATTGGTTTCGATCAGTTCTCTTTTCCGAGCGTGGAAGGGGCTTTCCCTTTTTCATAAACAATGAAAAAGTTCTGTTCTACTCCACTATGATTAATACATATTTGCTGAACAAGAGGAAAAGTACTATAATATAACAATACTTCTCTCATCTGGCAATTTAGCAATAATCAAGGGAAATCAGACTGTAGGGAGAGAGAAACAAATTACAGGAAAACGTGATAGATAAATAAATATGATGGAACAGAAACTAAAACCACTACACCTGATATTCAGGAGACGTCAGCAGAGAACAGGGCAAACTTTGCTCCTCGCTCAAATATTTGGAGATCAGCACTAGGCAAACTATTCTACATTTTAGTTGTAGCCAAGATAAAACTCTGATGCTAGAAAACGACACATTATGACGGCAGCAATTGTCTGCCTAGTGTTACGAGCAAAAACAACCAGGTCAGGTAAAGAAGTGTTTGGGATGTCTGTTGTTGTAGTACATTTTATGCAAGAAACAAAATGGACTCACTTTACATCTATGCCACAGTTCAACATTAAGAACTGGCAAAATTAACTTGGCTGATGACAACTCAGCCCAAGAGTTTGAGATGAGAGTCAGCACCAGAAGACCAAACTACAGATCAGTACTCTAAACAGGAAGGACATGAGTTAAACACTTAATCTCAATAGCTTCATCGCGAAATATCCTAAAACATTACCGCAAGATAAATTTTTAAGTCACTGGCATTTAAAACTGTATCTTTTAAATGTAAATCATGATGCAAAGGCAAGTGTTCTCTACATACTACCATACTTTGAGTTTTAGAAGGGTTTGTTTTCTTGCCATGTATATATATATGTATATATATATATATATATATATATATATATATATATATATATATATATATATATATATATATATATATATATATATATGTGTGTGTGTGTGTGTGTGTGTGTGTGTGTGTTTGTGGGTGTTCGTGTGTGTGTGTGTGTGTGGCGCGTGCGTGTGTATGTTTGTGCGTTTGTGTTTTATGTTAAAATACGTGCACGAGTATTTCTCGGCGCATTTTCATTTTCCTCTGAGGTGACATTAAATGTCAAATAGACTAAGAAATAATGTTGGTAAAACATAGGTTTAAAGCGTCAAGAATGTTTTTTATTCTTAGTAATAATAAGGTTTGTTGGTGGAAGCCGATGTTATGTAAACCTTATTGCAGTAAGTTAGATGCTCTGGAATGTAACTTAAAATTCCAATGAGATTCCTGCCTAGGAAAAGTTTTCCTTTGACTCTTAGAACTCATCAGTGTAAGATACAGCAGGAAAAGTGTGAAAAAAAAACTATGAAAATGGAAAAGTTTACAGAGCTTCAGAATAATAAGATTACGTTCCCTTTACCCACAATTATTACAACACTTTATGTTTTCAAATAACAATACTTGATGCGTCTACTTAATTTTCTCCTCCGCAGTAAGATTTCCTCCCGTCATTTCCCAGTCTACAAAGAAATTTCAGCTGTTCAAGTGAAATCATAAAGCCATCCGAATTCCCATATAGTAATTAGTTTGACATTATTGGTGCATTATTGTCCTTTGAAAATTTTTTGTTACTTCAAAAATTAAACTATTATTTCTGTATAATGTATGATACCGCTTCTGCTGTAAGAAGCCAAATAAGCCTCTGTTCAATTAGAGGGATTGCGGCTCTTCAGTTAGCTGCATAATTCCAGATTCCTGGAAATTATTCTCACAGATGAATGAACTTTTGGTACCTTGAATTCTATAAAATTTCAGACGTGTAACTAGAGTCATGGTGGTTGGTTCAGTCTGACTGAGACGGAAGGGCTTATATTTTGATACAAAACATTTAAAATTTCACAGTATGTTTCCCGTCCGTTCCGTCTACCTGTGAGGGACACGACAGCTTTTCATAATGATGAGGAAAAGAGTTATTTGACAGATTTTGTTTTAGTACAGAATAGATGTAAAAGCAAGATTATGGAGATGACGGTGAGAATAGGAATGGTTGGAGGCACACTTTACCATTAATTTATTGACGCTTCAGTCTTATTAGATCGAAGTTTTAGCTGAGTAGGGATTGTGAAATTATAGTAATAAATGTAAATAAAATAAGTCATTGTCATAAGAATAAATTAAAGATAAGAACCGAATATAGCAAAATGTGGTCTGCATTACTTCAAATGTTTTGTTTCTGTACTTAATTGTATATTTTCATGAGTAAAATGAACACCTATTTGGATGTTTCCACAACTTTCCATGAAGGAATGTTTAACAAATTAATTCCCATGATGTAACCATTACTTTCAATGAATAATGATAATAATAATATAATAATAATAATGACAGAATTATTAATGATAAAATTGAGAACAACAACATTACCAATACCATAGTGCTATATTTTGGTTGCATTTGTTGTAGTACAGCATGCAGCCAAAGTCGTGTGACCCGATTACAGTGATTTTCGTTCGAAAGTCACTAACTGGCAACTCTTACCTTCTTCACATTTCTAATGACTCCAAGTTGCAACAACGAGACATTTTGTAACTTCGCTCAATAAAAGATTCAGTTCGCTAAGGATGGTTTTAAACTATCAGTGCTATATTTTTTACCAAAATATCAGGTGAATCATTATAAAAACATTAACACAGTAATTTTTAATTATGATAAATATGAAAAGACGTAAATACTTAATGAATTTGACTTTTTAGCAACCATAGTAATATATTTAACGTAATGAACATATCGGTGATGTAGTTGTGGGTGTGGTCTTCTGAGACGTCAACTGTGTAAATGGCTCAGTTTGCCTCCCCTTGCTTTACCCGTAGGCCAAGTGCACTTCGCGCTTCCCTAGGTGTACTTGGCTTTGTGATCTTATAGACACCCTTTATAAGTTACAAAGATTTGATGAAACTTATGATACGTTGTTGTTGTCATTCTGCAGAACCTGCACACAAAAGGTGTGGTTGATAATGTCCGACCTAATTATAGTCTGCCAATCCTAAAGTAAAAGTAAAACAATGAAAGGGTAGAATTAATTGTTTTTCTAATGGCGTAGATTACTCTCCACCTCTCTTATTTATTTATTTATTTATTTATTTATTATTTTTTTTTCTTCAAACTGAAGAAACCCCTCGGGAGACTAGACTTATGTAGCCTTGGTTATAGCCTATGCTATGACGTGTAATAAATTACTGCAAGCATCGAAATCATGATCCTGACTAACATTTGCTCTATACACAAAATTACAAAAGTGAAAAGAAGTAATAACCTTGAATTCATATCCCAAAGGCATCAATTTTTATCATTAGACTATGCTCTGCTTAATAACTTTTTCTTTTTCACTCCAAAGCGACGTCCTCTTTCACAGCTTCACTGTATCCAGACTGACTGTTCCACGACTCACAGGAGTCACAGTGAGCCGAGGGATTCGTGCCATAGTAACATATTTAGTTTCGTTCTGAAATATTATTGTAGCATGAAATATTTTTGTTTTTCACAGTCCTATATACTTCAGTGACAAGATTCTACATAACAAGTGACCAACTTTTCCTCATACATACACATGTTTACAAAGTAAAATATAAGATTTAATACTAAGTGGCAACTTGAGAATTACGCTTGTCCAGTAAAAAAAATAAAAAATCGCACGACTTTTGCTGCATACTGTACAGAGATTATACCTAAAGCTTTATCAAGATATATTTACAATTTTAAAATCTTTAGCTGGGAGAAACTCATATACATAGCTGATAAAGCCAAGAAATCTGATAATATACTATTTCACACAGACTAAATTATGTAAAGTAAGAAAATAACTTTTGGGAAATTATTAAAGTTATATCGGGAGGAAATATAATGGAAAAATCTTTGAGCATTTAGAGAAAGCTATTCTTCAGATGTAACATCTCAATGGATATGTTACCAGACAAACAGGCAGACAGATAGACTAACAGAGACAGGCAGACAGAGATAGAAATCAATGAAATGAACCTTTTATATAAAACGAGTAAACGCCGAATTTCAGAAGATGAATTAATTTTGAAGAAAAACATCACTTCATACGATGAATATCTTTAAGTTTGCACTCAAGGGTACGAGATTATTCTCCTTCCTTTTCTCAGTTTATCATTATATACTTCTAAATATCTGTCTTTTTATCATCTGAATTAGCAAATTTGCAAGAACACAACAGAGAAAAAGAGAAACGACTAAAGAGTAAGAAATAAAGTGAAGTGTTCCTGATGAGGTTGGTATCCTGACTTATTTTCCCAGAGTCTATTTGTGAAGGAAATTACCATTTGCTGATTAGATTACATCACATAAAGCCCAGAAAAATCTCAGTTCAAGAATTTCCAATGTCGGCTGAAAGAGAAGCGGGGGAGAAAAAAGAGGCAGAGAAAGAATGAGACTTCCCTTGAAGACTAAGAGAATCCAGAAGGGAGACTCTGTCTATCTATCTTTGTATCTTTCAGTATGTGCAGATGTGAAAACCTGCGTCAGAATCGCTCAAACGTGAAGAAATATTCCAGTCTAGATATATTTTACACAAGGTCAAGGAAACACCAAACAAGCACGCACACACACATCGACATAAACAATTACGTGGACCCAATCGTGCATACACACTCATACACACTCATATATCTGTGTGCATATTTATATATATACATATATATATATATATATATATATATATATATATATATATATATATATATATATATATACACGGTAGTATATCATTAATTTTGCTTATGAATATTTTATACTGTCAATCATTAATCCACAGATAATACATGAAAAGAGAATTCACAATACCTTGGCAATAACCATAACACAAAGCGAAATTACAATAAAGGAAGAATACCTACCTTGACCAGGATTCGAACATTTTTATTTTATTAGTGTAGAGTACCCATCCACTCTTCCACTCAGCCATCGAAAGAAAAGGCTGTTGAATGAGCCGATTGCTAGTCCCAATCGAAAAAGGTATACGTTTGAAATTATGCCTGCAATGAACATCAAATTTTAGTAGCTATGGGCAGTTAATTCTCATTACCAGATTACCCTGGACAGGAATTTCATATCTCATTGTGAAGATAGAAAGTCTATTAAGGTAATGGGAAAAGTAGGTGTACCAGTAGAACTACATAACAAAATAATTTTTTCTTGTAAATATAGCTGAGCAGAGAGAGAGAGAGAGAGAGAGAGAGAGAGAGAGAGAGATGGAAAACACTGAATTAAATCACTCTTCATTATCCATTATTAGGATGTTCATATTTACAATTCCTTCCAGAATACTGATGAATTTGTCAACGTATATTATGCAAATAGATCTCAAGAATAATGTTTGCTGTGTTGAAAAGCCGAAAAATTTATTATCTGGAGAATAACCCTTTTTATTCAAGAAAATGTTTTCACATAAAGAACATAGATTTGAACTCCCAGTCGTCTTGTGACTTTAGTATTCTACTGACAGCAAAGACAACTGCCGATACTCTTTTTCACCTGAACCGAATATTGTGTTTTACAATACACCCCAACAAAGCATTTCCCAAACTATCTTTTCCTTTTTGAGAGACAATTCACAACAGTAGTTCCTAGCGTCTTCGTCCCATGCATATTCATCAGCAAAATGCCTAACCAACATGAGAAACTTAGTCCAACAATTTCGTCATATATTCCCTTTCCGATTCCCCAGGCTTTGCTCTCGTATCGCAGAGATTTTGTTGAGATTCTGCCGTATTCATAGTGCTTCCTGTATCGATATTCTCCTTTTGCTTTATTTCCATCCATATAAAGTATTTAGACATTATCTATTTTGAAATGATGTTTACGTTATTTCATCTTTTAATTATAATTTATTAGAGATATTTTTGCCCTTAGCTTGGCCCGAACTTGGAATTTACTTCTATTCATGTAAATACCGTATGTGTATATACTGTATATATATATATATATATATATATATATATATATATATATATATATATATATATATATATATATATATATATAAATAAATAAATATATATATACATATATATATATATATATAAATAAATACATATATATGTATGTATGAATGTATATATATATATATATATGCGTGTGTGTGTGTATTTCATTAAGTATTCATTAAAATTGTAATTTTCTTTAATTGTTTTTTCAGTTTGAATTATTTGAATAATTTGTTTCGCTAAGTCCTTGTAAAACTTTTCATAGACCATTTTTTCAAACAGTGATAAAATGCCTATTTTTCACTCAGACGTTCTGACGTATACCAGGTGAGGTTCCTTGATATGAAAACTGGATACGACCGCAAATTTTAATTTTGATATTAATTTTTTGTTGAAACAAAATCAATCGACTATCATAATTACCAGTTGTTGTAAAATTAGATATTGCAAAATTAGATATTGCGCAAGATATCACTATTTTCTTTAGTTACTAGTAGATTAAAACATTAAAACCCAATTAATTTTTATTTCAGAGAAGATGAGAAATGCTAAAAATATCTAACGATTTCAAAGTCAAGGGATGTTATCACACATACAGGCCCATTAAAAACTTCTGATGCCTAGTACATTTCTCGAGATATTAGTAGAAGGTAAAGAAGCTAACACTAAGAATCATTAGGCAATGCACAAGATATATTGTTTTTGTATACCAAATATGACAGCTAGAGTGAGATATTCCAGCTATCAAAAATCCACATGTTGCCTTCAAAACTTAACCGATAAAGAATTTTGAAGACCAAACACTATCACCTTTTTGAAGATCTAGAGAAAATCACCACATTTTTGTCTTATAAGTTGACCTGACCTTCCTCCATAGGAGTGGATCTAGCTAAACATATTAACGGAATATAAGACTTAAAACTGAAATATCTGCATGCTAGGTTTTACAAAATAAAAATAAAAAATTAGTACCTTTAGTTAAAATCGAACAAAGCCGCTGTGATAGAGCTATACAAAACAAAGAGTTTTAAACTAGAGATAATTAAGAACATAATTCGTGTTCCATGTATATAAACACTCCCTTTGTTTGGCATGGTTGCATTAAAATGTAATTGACCATTAGGAATAATTTGAAAAGATAAAAAATAAAGCATTCTTAAATTATTCTTAACCATTTAACGTAATTGCTCCTTTTATCAGACTTAATGCCTAAAATCATTAATGTAAATTTTCACGTCGTTTGAATACGATTTGGCCGAGACTGTACACGAAGGCCATTAGAGCTAGTGGAGATAGCCTTTAACGAAGGCGTCTGTTGGACCCCATGTTCTTCCTTAATGATTTGAAACCAACTCCACTTGGAAGTATACATATATATATACATATATACAAACACACACACACACAAACTCATACTCTAACATATAAACACACAGATGTGCACACTACAATATCTCTTCAGTAGTAAGGAACGTGAGTTAGAATCTTTGGATAAATTGAGTGAATTGAGAACATCCATTTCTAAACGACTGACCTTAGCATTGATATATAAAATTACATAATAGTTGTGGGACTCTTTTGTGTTGCACTTCGCGATGGAGCAGGGTATACAGATAGCAAGCTCATAACAATATTATTGTTAGGAATTACTCATCTTGGTAGTATATTGTACATATATATATATATATATATATATATATATATATATATATATATATATATATATATATATATATATATATATATATATATATACATACATACATACATACACACGCACGCACTAGCTGACCAACCCGACGCTGCCAGGGGAAAACTAAATGACAACCGATAAACTCTCTCTCTCTCTCTCTCTCTCTCTCTCTCTCTCTCTCTCTCTCTCTCTCTCTCTCTCTCTCTCACTTCTTATCCCCTCTCTCCCTTTTCGTGTTAAGATAGTTGCTTCAGTTACATTGCCAATTATTTTTGATATTTTATATTTCACCCCTTCTCACCACCCATTCCTATCGGGGCTGAACTTGAACTTAAAGGGCATCAGGAGTGCCACTATACATCTCAGCGACCTCAAAAACTATGGATTAGACACGAATATCTGTTGTTTCGGGTTATTTTTACATGTCTCCCCCTTCCCACCCCCTACCACCTATGCTGCCAGTGATGTCTTACCCCCACAATATCCTTTTCTAGATAGTAAGTCATATGTATACCAAGTCTGGTTGAAATTGCTCAATGCATTTGCAGAGTTATGCTGAACATACAAAACACACACATACATTCATATATATATATATATATATATATATATATATATATATATATATATATATATATATATATATATATGTGTGTGTGTGTATATATATATATATATATAAATATATGTATATGGATATATATATATATATATATATATATCATATATATAGTTTAGTAGTTGTTACGCATATATAATACAGTAAAACATGATAGTAAATTTGTGTC